>NC_080383.1:16426955-16568819 GCF_014773155.1 Arachis stenosperma | reverse complement strand
AAAGCTAAACTGGTCACAGCACCAGTCTCTCTGCACCAGATTGGGCATTACATTTGAATTAATGTGTGATGCCAGTGATCATGCCATTGGTGCAGTGTTGGGACAGAGGCATAACAAACTTCTGCATGTCATTTATTATGCTAGCCGTGTTCTAAATGATGCACAGAAGAATTACAACCACAGAAAAGAATACTTGCAGTGGTCTATGCCATTGACAGTTTAGATCCTACTTAGTGGGATCAAAGGTGATTGTGTACACTGACCATGCTGCTCTTAAATACTTACTCACAAAGCAGGATTCAAACCAGGCTTATCAGATGGGTATTGCTTCTGCAAGAGTTTGATATAGAAATAAGAGACAGAAAAGGGACAGAGAATCAAGTAGCTGATCATCTGTCCCGGATAGAACCAGTAGCTGGGGCGTCCCTCCCTTCTACTGAGATCTCTGAGACTTTCCCAGATGAGCAACTCTTTGCCATTCAGGAAGCTCCATGGTTTGCAGATATTGCAAACTATAAGCTGTGAGGTTCATACCCAAAGAGTACAGTTATGTGCAGAAAGAAATTAATTTCAGATGCCACTACCCTTTGGATGAACCATATCTCTTTAAGAGATGTGCTGACGGAGTGATCCGCAGGTGTATACCCAGAGAAGAAGCACAAAGGATCCTATGGCACTGCCATGGATCACATTATGGAGGACATTTTGGAAGTGAGCGAACAGCCACTAAAGTTCTACAGTGCGGCTTCTACTGGCCTACTCTCTATAAAGATTCCCGAGAGTTTGTGCGTAACTGTGACAGTTGCCAAAGAGCTGGTAACCTGCCTCATGGATATGCCATGCCTCAACAAGGGATATTAGAGATAGAATTGTTTGATGTATGGGGAATTGACTTCATGGGGCCATTCCCACCATCATACTCAAACACTTACATTCTGGTGGCAGTAGACTATGTATCTAAGTGGGTAGAAGCAATTGCTACACCCACTAATGATACCAAGACTGTACTGAAATTCCTCCAGAAAAACATTTTCAGCAGGTTTGGCGTCCCCAGAGTGCTAATCAGTGATGGGGGCACTCATTTCTGCAATAAACAGCTATACTCTGCTATGGTTAGATATGGAATCAGCCACAAAGTGGCAACTCCGTATCATCCACAGACAAATGGGCAAGCAGAAGTCTCTAACAGAGAGCTAAAGAGAATCCTGGAACGGACTGTGATGGCCCGAAGAAAGGATTGGGCAAAGAGCTTGGATGATGCTCTGTGGGCATACAGAACAGCATTCAAGACTCCTATAGGAACCTCCCCATACCAACTGGTGTATGGGAAGGCCTGTCATTTGCCTGTGGAACTGGAACATAAAGCCTACTGGGCAACCAGATTCCTAAATATGGATGCACAGTTAGCTGGTGAAAAAAGACTGCTCCAGCTAAATGAGCTAGAGGAGTTCAGACTCAATGCCTTTGAAAATGCAAAAATTTATAAGGAAAAGGCAAAGAAATGGCATGATAAGAAGTTGTCAAACAGAGTCTTTGAGCAGGGACAAAAAGTTCTGCTCTTCAACTCTAGGCTCAGACTGTTTCCAGGAAAGCTTAAATCCCGGTGGAGGGGTCCGTATGTGATTACAGGAGTGTCACCATATGGATATGTTGAGCTTCAGGATATTGATTCTGACAAAAAGTTCATTGTTAATGGACAGAGGATCAAGCATTATCTTGAAGGAAATTTTGAGCAGGAATGCTCAAAACTGAGACTTGAGTGAATCTCAGTGAAGGTCCAGCTAAAGACAGTAAAGAAGCGCTTGCTGGGAGGCAACCCAGTCATTAGGAGGTTATATAATTTGTTCTTACAGAGGCAAGTATCAAAAATGAAGGAATTCACAGAGTTACAGAAGGATTCAGCTCAAAAAGCAGAGAAAATGAGCTTACTGGCGAAAAAACGCCAGTAAAGGGCATTTTGGGCGTTAAACGCCAGAATGGGTACCATTCTGGGCGTTTAACGCCAGGAATGGTGCCATTTTGGGCGTTAAACGCCAGAATTGGCACCATTCTGGGCGTTTAACGCCAGGTGTGCAGCATCCTGGGCGTTCAGAAAAACGCCCAGTGATAAAGGATTTCTGGCGTTTAACGCCCAAAAAGGGCACCAAGTGGGCGTTAAACGCCAGAATGGGTGCCATTCTGAGCGTTTAACGCCAGAAAGGTGGGGGGACCACAGTTTTGTTTTCAAATCAGATTTTTTTCAAACTTTCCTTTTTTCACCCACATTCTTCTACAAAAATACATTTCAATCTCTCATCATTCACTTTCAAATTTTCAAATATCTAAAATCACTCTTCAAATCCTTCAAATCATTCCCAAATTTTGTTCAAAAAAATACCCTTTTCTCAATTTCTCTCCATATCTTCTCAAATCTCCTCTCAATTTTTCGAAAAACTCCCCCCCCCACCTTATAAATACACGTTTGGTTCCCTCTCTCCACCACACCATTCAAATTTCCTCTTCCTCCCCCTCTCTTCTCTCTTTTCTTTTGCTTGAGGACAAGCAAACCTCTAAGTTTGGTGTGCTTTTCCGTGATCACTAAGCCAAGATTCATCAATATCATGGCTCCTAAGGGAAAACAAACCAATTTAAGAGGCAAGAAAGAGAGTAATCCAAAGAATCTTTGGAATCAAGAGAAGTTCTTAACCAAAGAACATGAAGACCATTATCACAAAATAATGGGTTTGAGGTCAGTGATCCCGGAAGTAAAATTTGATCTGAAAGAAGATGAATATCCGGGGATCCAAGAGCAAATTCGAAGCAGAGGATGGGAAGTTCTAACCAATCCTGAAATAAAGGTTGGAAGGAACATGGTTCAGGAATTCTACTCAAATCTGTGGCTAACAGATAAGCAGAGAATGACTGGAACCGCTTACCATACCTACAGAACCATGGTCAGAGGGAAAGTTATGTACTTCCATCTGGACAAAATAAGAGAAATCTTCAAACTACCTCAACTGCAAGATGATCCTGATTCCTTCAATAGGAGGATGGTGAGAGCAGATAAAGGGTTGGATCAAGTTCTAGAGGACATATGCCTCCCTGGGACTAAGTGGATAACCAATTCAAAGGGTGTCCCAAACCAACTCAAGAGGGGAGACCTCAAGCCAATTGCAAGAGGTTGGCTAGATTTTATTGGGCGTTCCATATTGCCCACTAGCAACCGTTCTGAGGTCACCATCAAGAGGGCAGTGATGATTCATTGCATTATGCTTGGAAAAGAAGTGGAGGTCCATCATGTGATTGCTTGTGAGATTTACACAATTGCAAATAAAAATTCTACTGAAGCCAAACTGGCTTACCCAAGCTTAATCTCCTTGCTCTGTAAAGAGGCGGGGGTGAAGATGGGAGTAGATGAATTCATACCCATTGAGCATCCAATCACCAAGAAGTCAATGGAAGGACAAGTGCAAGAGACTATGGAGCAACTTAAGGAAGAACAGCAGAATTAGAACTGCATGCTCTGCAAATTGCTGAAGGAACAAGAGAAGCAGGGGCGTGAAATCCAAGAGATGAAACGCCAAAAGCTCTCCTCTCAAGCTGAGGGAGCATCCACTTCTCAAAATCAAGGTTGTTGAGTCCTAACTCTGTGAAAACCTCTATCATTAGGAGCCTATTTTTGCATTTTTCTCTTTTGTTTTTTTTTTATTCCTATTTTTATTCTTTAGTCTCATCTTATATCTATATTTGAGTCTTGTTCTTAATTCATAATTAATAAAGTTTATGCCTTAAAGTTATGAATGTCCTATGAATCCATCACCTCTCTTAAATGAAACATGCTTTAATCACAAAAGAACAAGAAGTACAGGATTTCGAATTTATCATTGAAACTAGTTGAATTAGTTTGATGTGGTGACAATACTTTTTGCTTTCTGAATGAATGCTTGAACAGTGCATATGTCTTTTGAATTTGTTGTTTTAAGAATGTTAAAATTGTTGGCTCTTGAAAGAATGATGGAAAAGGAGAACTGTTATTGAGGATCTGAAAAATCATCAAATTGATTCTTGAAGCAAGAAAAAGCAGTGAATACAAAAAAAAAAAAAGAAAAAAAATTTCGAAAAAAAAAAGGAGAAGAAAAAGAAAAAAAGAAAGAAATAAAGTTGTGAACCAAAGCAAAAAGAGTGTGCTTAAGAACCCTGGACACCTCTAATTGGGGACTTTAGCAAAGCTGAGTCATAATCTAAAAAGGTTCACCCAATTATGTGTCTGTGGCATGTATGTATCCGGTGGTAATACTGGAAGACAGAGTGCTTTGGGCCACAGCCAAGACTCATACACTAGCTATGTTCAAGAATCAATACACTTAAACTAGGAGAATCAATAACACTATCTGAGTTCTGAGTTCTCATAGATGCCAATCATTCTGAACTTCAAGGGATAGAGTGAGATGCCAAAACTGTTCGGAGGCAAAAAGCTACTAGTCCCGCTCATCTAATTGGAGCTATGTTTCCTTGATATTTTGGAGTCTATAGTATATTCTCTTCTTTTTATCCTATTTTGATTTTCAGTTGCTT
Source organism: Arachis stenosperma (assembly GCF_014773155.1). Classification (NCBI taxonomy): domain Eukaryota; kingdom Viridiplantae; phylum Streptophyta; class Magnoliopsida; order Fabales; family Fabaceae; genus Arachis; species Arachis stenosperma. The sequence continues at coordinate 16,564,265 of NC_080383.1, read as the reverse complement.
GGGGACAAGCAACAATTTAAGTTTGGTGTTGTGATGAGCGGATAATTTATACACTTTTTGGCATTGTTTTTAGTATGTTTTTAGTATGATTTAGTTAGTTTTTAGTATATTTTTATTAGTTTTTAGCTAAAATTCACTTTTCTGGACTTTACTATGAGTTTGTGTGTTTTTCTGTGATTTCAGGTATTTTCTGACTGAAATTGAAGGTTCTGAGCAAAAATCTGATTCAGAGACTGAAAAGGACTGCAGATGCTGTTGGATTCTGACCTCCCTGCATTCGAAGTGGATTTTCTGGAGTTACAGAAGCCCAATTGGCGCGCTCTCAACGGCATTGAAAAGTAGACATCCTGGGCTTTCCAGCAATATATGATAGTCTATACTTTGCCCAATATTTGATGGCCCAAACCGGCTTAGCAATTCGGCCTCAGAAATTCCAGCGTTAAACGCTGGAACTGGCATAAAACTTGGAGTTAAACGCCCAAACTGGCATGAAAGCTGGCGTTTAACTCCAGAAAAGGTCTCTACACGAAAATGCTTCATTGCTCAGCCCAAGCACACACCAAGCGGACCCAGAAGTGGATTTTTACGTCATTTACTCATTTCTGTACACCCTAGGTTACTAGTTTACTATTAATAGGATCTTTTGACATTGTATCAGTACCTCATGACATTTTTACACGTTTCATTGTACACTTTCCACGGCATGAGTCTCTAAACCCCATGGTTGGGGGTGAGGAGCTCTGCTGTGTCTTGATGGATTAATGCAATTACCACTGTCTCTTATTCAATCATGCTTGCTTCCATTCTAAGATAACACTTGTTCTTAATCCGGATGAATGTGATGATCCGTGACAATCATCATCATTCTCAACTATGAACGTGTGCCTGACAACCACCTCCGTTCTACCTTAGATTGAGTAGTTATCTCTTGGATTCTTTAATCGGAATCTTCGTGGTATAAGCTAGAACTGATGGCGGCATTCAAGAGAATCTGGAAGGTCTAAACCTTGTCTGTGGTATTCTGAGTAGGATTCAATGACTGAATGACTGTGACGTGCTTCAAACTCCTAGCAGGCGGGGCGTTAGTGACAGACGCAAAAGAATCAATGGATTCTATTCCGGCCTGACCGAGAACCGACAGATGATTAGCCATGCTGTGACAGAGCATAGGAACATTTTCACTGAGAGGATGGGAGGTAGCCACTGACAACGGTGAAACCCTACATACAGCTTGCCATGGAAGGAGCCTTGCGTGTTTGATGAAGAAGACAGTAGGAAAGCAGAGATTCAGAAGATGGAGCATCTCCAAAACCCCAGCCTATTCTTTACTACTGCAATACAAGTAACCATTTCATGTTCTTTTGCTTTTTACAATCAATCCTGATAAATTCTGATATCCTGACTAAGATTTACAAGATAACCATAGCTTGCTTCAAGCCGACAATCTCCGTGGGATCGACCCTTGCTCACGCAAGGTATTACTTGGACGACCCAGTGCACTTGCTGGTTAGTTGTGCGGGATTGCAAAAAGTGTGATTGCAATTTTGTGCACCAGCCGCCATAAGGTTTACCGGGTTATTCGAGTTAATTTCAGGTTCCTGTGTACTAGCACGATCTCTCGCACGTCCCCGACCGGGTCCACGAGGCGCCATCTGGTTCCTATACACACCAAACAATCGATATCAAGTTGATCAGTCTCAATATCGGTAGTATAGTGCTTCAAAGTACCAAAGGTACACTCATGGACTTCATGCTAGATGTATCGGTTAGATACCCTAACTAGCACAGGCACAGACTCAGAGTATGCATTGAAGCATAAGCAGTTCCATCCCTCAGGCTCACGAGGACGAACTGCTCTGATACCATAATGTAACACCCTAATATTCAAATCCTTATGCTCGAGTCATAAGTCAATGATATTACGGTGGTACGACTCTCAGGTGGATTTTTAATATATAAATATAGGTAATTTCGAAAGGAGTATTAATCGAGAAGCCTGAAAAGAGTAGAAATAAAATCGCGAAGACGTATCACTCACGTTTCGACAACGAAAGTTAAAACGTGAAGCCGAAAGCGACATACGGACAAGGCATAAAGGAGATTAAGAGACAGATAATAGATAGATATATATAACATAAGTAAATAGCCACTAGTCGCGACCCGCGAAGTTTAGGCCGGCTAGGGTACAGTATGAAAGTAGTTGACAACAATATATCCTAATCTCTCCCAAAGGAAACATAAGAGCCTCTATAGGCAAGTTCCAAAAGAGTTCAATACATAATATAATCTTTTCAGAACAAAGGTGGAGAGATTCTAAGCAAAACACAAAGTAGAGAAAATAAATATCTTCGCCGTCTCTCAGACGAACCGCAGCTCACTTCTGAGCACCTGAACCTGTATCTGAAAAACAAGAGATATATACGGAATGAGAACCCCGGGCCCATGGGTTCCCAGTACGGTAAAAGTGCCAAATAAATACAATGCACTGCAATAAAAACTCACTAAGCATCCTAAACTCCTTTTCACCAAATATCCAGCCTAGATTCTCACTAATCCATAAATAGGCATCTGACGTAAGGGGATACTAAATCTAGTTCATATTACACATGTTTCCCAATTCGCTGATTCTTTCACGAATCAGACTCAGAATCATAAGCAAAACCATTACCAGTTGTTCTGCCCCAGCAACTCTATATCAATACATCATACCCTCGCCTGGAGCTAGTGAAATCACATCACTGCGTCTACCCAGGGGGCTCAAATGATCTCATTCAAAAATCATCATCATTATGCAATCGCATTATCAATTCATCTCATCAAGAACATCCCCCAACATCCACCAACACCATCATGAGGGATCTCTCAGTTGTACAAACACAAGCAATACAGACAAGTAATACACAAATAAGGTACAAGTAGAACAAGTAGCATGTAATCAGGTAACATAGCATATATGATATAGAAATCCAAAACAAATAGGCAAACCCAAACAATTCAAACATATGCAAATGATGTATGCCTGCCCTATGGCTGATGATATCATCTGTCGGTTATATAGCCAACCCGACACGTCCTGGTAGCTAACCATGGACAGAAACACCCCTTGCGGAGCAAGTAGGTTTGAGCTACAACTCCCTTGCTACTACCCGCTCAGCCCATTGCCAGTGGAATAACCACTACTGCGGCTACTACCCAGGCGGGTGTTTAACAGCTCAACCTGGAGCGAGTGGATTCACCACTACTACCGCTACTACCCAGGCGTCACAATCTCTGACCTGGAGCAAGTGGGACGAACCACAACCCTTGCTACTGCCCAGGTATCTCAAGCATTAACCCGGAGCAAGCGGGACGAACCACAACCCTTGCTACTGCCCAGGTATCTCAAGCATTAACCCAGAGCAAGCGGGACGAACCACAACCCTTGCTACTGCCCAGGTATCTCAAGCATTAACCCGGAGCAAGCGGGACGAACCACAACCCTTGCTACTGCCCAGGTATCTTAAGCATATATTCATTCAATCTCAATTCAAATTATCAATCCTCATTGTTTTCAAATCTCAAACATTAACCTGGAGCAAGTGGGACGAACCCTAACCCTTACTACTACCCAGGCATCAGAATTACATTCATTCAAAACTCTATAATTAACTCATTTATCATAAACATTCTTTTCCGTCTCATACCCGGAGCAAGTGGACAACGCCACTGCCTACTACCCGGGGTTACACATCACATTTCAACATTTCCCATTATTATCCATTCAACACATTCATTCATTAATTATATATACATTTATACTCAGCCATAATCAATGATAGCTTTGCCGTGACCCAGCAATAACTCAGCCATCCGGCTCATGGTTCAATCAAGAACCAGCCATTTATTAATAGATATAGCCCTTCGGCTCATGGCATACACGGTACTCCTACCGTCATCCTCCATATCTCATATAATCCTCGTTGACCACCATTGATCATAACTTTTTCCCCTTGCTTCACTCGCAAGTTACCACATCCCCTGGTTCCTTTCTCATTACTAAGCACATCATAATGATTTAATACATAAGGGGTGAGATCGGAGGCTTAGAAGTATGAGATTTGGCTTTTAGAACTCAAAAATCAACTTTGGCATGAAAGCAGGGCCACGCGTACGCGTACTCCACGCGCACGCGTGGATGCCCACAAAGCTCATCGACGCGTATGCGTCATACACGCGGACGCGCAGATTGAAACACAGCCAGACGACGCGTAAGCGTCAGCCACGCGTACGCGTGGGTGCATTTGCGCCCCAGGCACAAAACTGGCACAACTCTGGCACAACTCTCGGGAAAAAGGCTGGGCATTGGGTGCAGTGCATCGACGCGCACGCGCACACCACGCGCTCGCGTGGATGGTGCCTTCCCGAAGAACGACGCGTACGCGCCAAGTGCGCCTACGCGTGGAGGGTCATTCTGCTAAAAAAATTTCTAAGTTAAAAGCTGCAGAATTCACAGATTCAACCCCCAATCTTCCGACGGATATAACTTCCTCATTTTAAATCGTTTTTCACCCGTTCTTCAAACGGCATGGACATCCCGGATCCAATTTCATTTCTAAACAGATTTGGCACAAAACAAAGATCCGTAGTCCAAGTTATGTCCCGTCAAAGTATGCCCAAAAACCATGTTTTCATATAAAACCACAAGGTGCCATTTTCAAAACAAGTCATTTTCAACTCTTTTCAAAATCAACCAAAACATGCCAATTTCAACCCTTTTTGAAACCAATCAAAATATTCCAAAATCAACATCAAGCCTCCTCAACTCATACATTAACACCTTACCACAATTCACAAAACTGCCATATAACCATCTTTACCCATTTCAAACAAATGGCTAAATTACAAACATATCAACATGTCATACATCCTTCCTCATCCCAATTTCCAACAATACTATTTCCAATCAATCATCTTTATACATAACCAATATCATACTCACTATCACGTGGTTTCACCCCCAAATCAACCTTAATCATTCCACAAGCATATGTCACAACATACATATCTCTCATGCATTATCATACCATCAAGGCATCAATAATCATACTCACATATATGACCATATAATATATATCAACCAAAATCAAACATACTTCATCTATACAATTTCACCCAAAATTACCGATTTTCACACTTCAACTCCTCAAACCTCATTATTCAATAACCAACCCAATCATTCATATATTCATTATATGAAATTCATCCAATCACTTGTGTCATCATACAATGCACACATCAACTTACCTACCTTACCTCTTTCCGGCCTCCAGCCCAAAATTTACGGCCTCCGGCCCAATTTCACAATTTAAATGCATAAACCACAAATTAATACTCATTACCCAATACATCAAATTTTCAATACACCAAGCATACAAGGCCATACCATTCTCAACCCAATCATCAATTCACATTACATACCAACTATGCATATTAGCATCAACCATTTACATAATCCAAACTTAATCCTAAGGGCATCTAGCCTAGGAATTCTCATCACACCACACGGTACTTAAATGAAACTTAAACCGTACCTCTTGTAGCCAAATCAATTGAGCCTCTTCTATGGAAGTCTCCACCAACCCTTAGCTCCAAGCCTCACCAAAGCTCCACAAGCAATACCAACCTCCCAATTGTGCATCAAAATCACCAAATACACTAACATAACCAATATCACATACATACATCAACCTAGGGCTCATAAAGATGATAAATCACAAGGGTTTGAGCACTTCTTACCTCAGCCCATATGAAGTAGGGATAGAACCCACTTAGAATCCATGTTGGAGTATCCCTAAACACCCAAAATCACAAGATTTCAACACTAACTTCCCAAAAACGTGTAACAGTGGGGAATTTCGAAAACTGGGCAGAGATGAATGAAATACTCACCACAAAACTTAGATAGAATTGTAGAGGATGAGAAGAGCGACGCGTGGCCACAAACGGCTCATCAATCGGAGCTCCGTAGCTCAAGTTATGGTGATTTGAAGATCAAAGAGAGTTAGGTTTTCTCTCTTCTCTCCTCTCTTCACTATTTCAGCGCCCCAACCTCTCTTTTAGGGTAAAAATGAGCTGAAATGCTCATAACTAATGTTTATATATGTTGGGTCTTGGGCCCACTTAGGCCCAATTCACTTATTTTTGTCCGTTGGCCCAATTTTGGACCAAAACCTTTAACATTAGCGCTCTAAATCGCACTTCAAATATTTCTACCTCCCCTAATTATAATTCCTCATTTCTTAATCTTATTTACTCATAATCAACTTTCTCAGCTGCAGTACCAAACAGGTCTCAGCTGGTACTGCCGGTCAAAATTCTACTGCGCACTTTTACGCAGAAAACTATGTCTTCCGACTCGGAAAAATTCACTGAATCCAAATATCATATTGAAATCATCAAATTCCAATTGCCAAATCTTCCAACCATATTCGCTCCTACTTACTCATTATTTAATTAATTTCGGTTAGACCGGGTATTACAAAAATACAAAAGTGAGAGACATATACAAAATATATCAAAAAGACTCAAAGAAGTATCCGGGTCTTCTGCTTCTGTCACCAACCAGACAACTCACCGAGGTGGGTTGCGACCTGCATCTGAAAAACACAACAGAGATATGGTATGAGAACTGGAGGTTCTCTGTATGGTAATAGTGCCCAGTGATGTAGGATATAAGACCCCGGGACGCCAAAGACAGTCCTAAGCTCCACATCTATCACAAGATTCAAACTTAAAGCATTCTAAAACAGTTAAGCATAATATAAACCTTAACATAAATAAACTGGATAATCTATCTTAAGGGATTTCTATTCTAACCAAACACCGTTGTCCCACAGCCTTCACCAACCGATCTTCCATGCGATCCCATCGCCACCGCCTTCCGAACCTCCTCAATCCCAGCAGAAAACACAAATAGTATACAATGCAAGTAAAACACAAGTATTGGCATATAAGGCAATTAATTCAAATAGCAATTAGGCATGTTATACAAATAGGCAAGTCATTTAAAGTAGTCAAAGCATACAAACAGATAGAAAATGCATATGATGAATGCCTGCCCTACTGGCTATGATATCACATTGTCGGTTCAACTACCAACCCGACACATTTCCATGGAGATGTCCCCCTTCAGAATCATCAATGGGAACCCCCGAGATATAGTGCTCGAATCACTGTCCAAGGTTTTTGCACCTACACGCTCTATTGATTCGAAGGGATGCGAGCGGGATACTTTTGCCACAGACCTCACATCTCAACGTAAGTGGGATTAGACCACTGTCTTTACGCCACCGCCGCTACCTCGACAGGTGGGATCCAACCGCCGTCCCTGCTGGGTGCATAGCATCTCATAATCTCATTATAAAAATGATACATCAGTGGTTTTCAGGAAACATTTTCAGCATAACATGAATCCATCATCTCATTCAGAGTCCTCGACTCATCTCAACCACTGTCAATTCACATTTCCATTCCAAACACAATAGTTTATCAATTCTAATCTCATATACCAATCATCCATCACATACCATCAAACCATCCTCAGTACACCCAAAACCTAATCCTCCGTTTTCTAATTTTTCAAAATAATATCATCTAAAACTCTTAAATTCTTTCCCATGTTTTAAATATCCAAAACTAGGCCCAAAATTCTTAAAATGGTATTAGAGAAGCTTACAACCTTGTTGGGAAGGTAGATTAGTTGAGAACAAAGAAAAATTAGAGAAACAGGGCATGTGCGTCCACACAGGGGTGTGCGCGCGCACGCACTGGAGAGTTTTAAATCGTGTGCGTACGCACAGGTGTCAAAACTTACAAATTCTATTCACCCACACAACTTGTGCTAGTGCCCCAACAGACTGGCTTACCCAACGTGTGCGTGCGCACAGGTATGTGCATACGCACAGGTTGTAATTTTCTCTTGGTGTGTGCGCGCACAAGCTGTGCTAGCGCCGCAAGCAGATTGCTTGCCTCTGTGTGTGCGGATGCACAAGTCTGTGTGTGTGCACAGGCCAACATTTTTGCAGAGGTGTGCGTGCGCACATATCAGAAATCACAAAATTCTGCAACTTTGTAGAATTTCATATTTCTAACACCAACTTTGAATGATCATAACTTCCTCTACAAAATTCCAAATTTTGCAAACTTTATATTGATTTAAAGGGTTTTCAAATATCTTTAATTCTAAACAAATTTTAATCAATTTCGAAAACTGAGGCAAAAATTATGATCAGACAAAGTTTACCAAAAACCCAATTTTATCAAACTTCACAATTTACCAAATTTCCCAATTTCACAACTTAAACCAACCAAAACCAACTAGCACCATTCCAAACCCCATTCCTCATCAAAATCCACACTTTAAGACATATTGCACCATTTTTACTACTCTTTCCTTTGCATTTCAACGTTCTCAACCTTGAATATCAATATATAACATATCAAGAAATTTCCCACCAACACATTCACAAATTCTCATTTCATCAACATCAATCTTCCTCATCAACTCATTCATACTCCACATTAATGACAAAAATACACATTCATACAAGTTCATCATACATCACATTCCAACCCCATTATCTCAATCAACATTTACAACATCAACAACCCAAACAATCATCAACAACATATAAATTCCAAACCAATCCTATGGGCCACTAGCCTAAGTGTCCATGAATATTATATACTACATAGAAGAAACCAAAACCATACCTTGGCTGATTTTTTATATGCCCTTAACCCAAAGTTGAGCACAAGCTAGGCTTTTCAACACAATCCAAGCCACCAACAATCACCAATAAGCTCCAACAAGTTCAAATACTCACCACTTCAAGCTATAAAACACATAATTTATAATAATTCAACCTAGGGTTTATCACACTTAAAATTTTACAAGGGTTCAAGAGCTCTTACCTTTCTCAATAGCTTTGGAAGCCAAAACCCAATGCTAAGCAAGGATTAAAGTGAACCTAAACATTCAAAATCACAAAAACTCATTTAACCCAAAGCCCTACTAACCCGAAATTTTGGAGAGAAGAACTGGGAAAATTTTGAGCTTACCTTACATGTTTCTCATATGGGTTTTGTAGAGCTCTTCGCAAGGAACGTGTAGCCGCTGACAGCACGTAAATCAGAGCACCGTAGCTCGAGATATCGCGAAGAGAAGAGAGGTGTGAATAGTGTTCTCTTCTTCCTCTCCTTCCCTCTTTCAAATCTGAAGTGTGTGTGTGTTTATGAGGTGAGGGTTCATTAAATGAACCTTATATATGTTGGGCTTGGGCCCAACTTGGGCCCAGTCCAACCCGTTAGCGTTTTTAACCCGTTTGGCCTAACTTTGGGCCAAACCTTTAAAATTAACGCCGGTTTTCAACTTTTAATATTTTTCTAAGGTTTTTGACGGTTTTCACTTTTTCTCATGCGGTACCGGGCGGACTTGAACCGGTTCAATTGCCAGTTCACGATTTTTTACGATTTTTCGTAGAAAACACATTTTTTGACTTAGAAAGACCTACTGAGTCCAAAAATCACCTTTAAATCCTCAAATTCTCTCTTTAACTTTTTGGAATCTAATTCGGGCAATATAATCACTTAATTAACTGGTTGGTTAGTTGTGGTTCTTACAAGAACTGTCATAACCTTGCAAAGTAAGGCTTAGGGTAATTAGGGTGTTACAGCAAGTCTAACATTCACAAAGCTCTTTTGTGTGAAAACTAAAACCTCACAGCTTCCTATGATACAACGCACTTAAGAACTTGACCTTTCCAACCATCCATGAACAACATCTTAAAGGATTAATGTTTCGCTTGTTGTGCCTAAAGATCACACGTGGTATTAAATTAATCTCGAGCTTACCCAAAAGGATACAAGCAAACACCGAAGAACACAAACAAGAAAGGATATGCATTAGAGGTGGGACTTGAAATAAAAGAACCAATTACATTCAAGAAAGGTAGAAGAACAAAGAATCTAAGCAGGCATATGCAGTTAAGATCAACGGAAATGCATATGAAAAAGGACAGGGTTGGAGAAGAATCAATTTTTTTTTCAAGAAAGAAATCTGAAACAAGGATTTCAATGTAAACCATGAAAGAACAAGATACGCAATCAAGTAACCTCGAGATGCAACCTCTAACGTTTCCCAAACCTTGCGACAGTCGTTATCTATTAGTTCTATTTCGTCCATGACAACCCATTAGTGTTCCCATATACATAAATCACTAGTATTAAGCCGGCCAAACTTAATACTAGGAAGTATGCAATGATAGACTAACAACTTTAATCATCAGACAATCATGCATATAAAACTCAAACTCTTGTTAACAGAACAAGTCACAAAGCATGACAGACACTCAGAGTATGCAATAAAGCATAGTCAGTCCATTCCCAAGGCTCTAACAGGAACGAACTGCTCTGATACCATAATGTAACACCCTCACCATCAGAATATCACGCTTCCAGTTGCGCCACTCTGATAGCAAGAGGTATCACGACGACTTCATGTACTTAATAATAAAATATGAGCCTTTGACTCAAAACCGTGTTGCTATTTTATTTGAAAAACCGGAAAAATACTTTTACAATAAAATAAACAAGCATATACATAAGCAAAACTTCTTACTCAAGTAACTTATACATATTAGATACATACAAATCATATAACTCATATCCCTCTTACAAAATTATAATATTAATGGCGAGAGAAAAATAATAATAGCTAAACTAATACATCTATATCGCATAAGTTAAACAAACAAACAAATTCTTCATAAGCGTCTTCGTCTGTTTCCTGAAAAGAAAGTATGTAGGGGAGTGAGAACATCGTCCTCGAAAGGGTTCTCAATAGAGGATTTTTAAGAATTGTCGTAAAAAGATATTGTAATTAAAACTATTTTCAAAACATAGTGATTATCAACTTATTATTCAAATCTAAAATTTGTATCTCTCACAAAAAAATTCCATGTAAGATAACATTTTAATCAAAACTTGTCTCTAATCCAGTTAATCATGGCCTCCGGCTCAAACATAACCAAATCTTGGTCTCTGACCCAAATCAAAACAATTCACCATCAAAACTCAATCTCAACATTTAGAAATAATCACAATTCGATCATCATCATAACAACCTTAAACCAAGTACAACACCCAACTAAGCATCTTCAATCAATTAATAAACTATTCAAACTAGCATTTACATTCATTCCAGGCAACTCAGTTCAATTCTTAAAACTTGCAAAATCACAAAAATATATTTTTCTTATTAATATCGACTTAAAACAATTCTTAGTAGTAAATTAAGTTTAAGAAACAGCCCCTACCTCAGCTCATTGAAACTCGCAAAGAAACCATTTTCTCTCAGCCCACACTCAGTGGCAGCCGCAACCACAGCTCCACTATATCCACAGCCACAACAGCAACTTAAAATCACCAACATGCAATCGAGATTCGACCCTAAGGCATTAACGTCGCAAGAACCTTAGCATAAGTTAACAGAATAGTTGCTAAAAGGGGTTTTCAGAACGGAAACGCTTACTGCAACTAAGAAGAAACAACTAATCCAGCTAGCGGTAGATTCGGTGGAAGTTTCGGTAGCCAGAGGTGCGGCGGCGCAACCTCCAATAGCAGCAGTGGCGAACGGCGGCGCTCTTCTTTCCCTGTGCGTCCATAATTCACACATCTTCTCTCTCTTCCCTGAACGGCAACGCACAGCGGTGATAGAGGCACGGATGACAGCGACGGGCTTCCTCTCAACGATGGCTCCTTCAATGGCGGTGAGACGCGACGGTGGCAATGTGGAAAAGCGGCAACAGCATGCAAGTGTGGCGAGGACATAGCTTCCTTCCCCTTCTCTGTTGATCTCTCTTTCTCTTCTGCTCCTCGGCGACCTGATTCTTATTGGAGACGCAATGGCGACGCAGGGATGGCGGCAACGCGTGGTTCGACGATAAGCTCCAGGGCGTGGCGCGGTGCGATGGCGGTACGGGTTGGACGGTGTGGTAACAAGCTTAGCCAGCGACTCCTCCCCTCTCTCTCTTCTCCTTCGTTGGTTCAGGCTTTGATTTGTCACCTTTCCTCTCTGATTTCCCTGAAGCATATGTTATGTTGGAAGGGGATTTGTTGGCTTTCATGGTTCTGGAAGAAATGGGTAGCGGTGTGGTGGTGAGAGGATTGGAAAAATTAGGGTTTCATTTTGGGGACAATCAATAATATAATTAGAGTATAAGATAGTATTAAAAATTAATTTTAATCCAATAAAATTATCTTTAAAGAAAGTACTATTTGTTCATCAATGTACAAATTATATTCAAATAACTACTAATTAAATAAAAATTAGAAATAATTAAATTAATTTTTTATATTTTCAAAATTAATTCAACATCAAAATATTAAATTAATATAAAAGTCTCTAAAAATATCTCTTTAAATAAATAAAATAAACCATAAATAATTTATTATTAAATTTCTAAAATCTGGAGTCTTATATATTGGCCCTAAATTTTGTTTGTGCTCAATCACCAATGATAAATAAACTCATAATTAATATTAGGATTTTTTATTTTTAAATTATTTAAATATTTTATTTATTAAAATATACAATGTGTCAAATATTTATATTTTTATACTATCATTATACATCTCAGATATAAAAACTAAAAAATAAATAAATATAAAAAAGTATATACTCGTTAGTATTTAAAAATAAAAAATCATATATATATATATATATATATATATATATATATTCGTTAGTATTTTAATTGATTATTTTTTCTATAAAAAAATTTAAAATTATATTTTAACAACAGTATCATAAATTCATATCTCATTATTTGTCATTGAATAATTCTTGACTTTAACCCTCTAAAAAACAAGTCTAATTAAGTAATTATTAACTCCACTGTATCTAGTTGACCCGTTTAATGACATAAAGTTAAGATTTTGTTATAGTGCATGATTTCTTATATAAAAACAATTTAAGTTATTTTTTTGCAATAAATTTAAATTTATCGTTATTAATATATGTTATAATGATAATTATATATTTTTGTAGCTATTAAAAAAATCTTTATTAGCAATTATATAATTACTGCCAAAATTTTTTGACGATAAAATATAAGATGATTAATGTTTAATTATTGATAAATTTTATGACTATTTTTATTACTACTAAAAATAAAATAAATTACTGCTAAAAGTGATTCTTATAGTAATACAATTGTCAAAAATTTAAATTTTTCAACAGATTAATTTTTTATCAGTCGAAACAAAAGATATATATATATATATATATATATATATATATAATTTAGGACAATATTTATAATAACAAACCATAAATATCTTTATATTTTTTTCAAGGTTTAACAATTGAAAAACAAATATTGAATTAAATTGAACCAATAGGCTAGTAACATAAATTCATGATCAATACAAATAATATAAAAATTTATCAGACATGAATATTAACTTTATTTAGAACATAGTCATATAAATTTATAGCAGATCAATGCATTTATATTATTATTATGGCCAAAAAATTCCTTTAGAAAAATCCTCCACGGCCATAACCATTGTTAAAGCTACATTTCAGATTTTTTTTAATTATGCCTTTTTCTATCAGATTATTAATAACAAAAATAATTTTTTCTAATTATAAACTAAAAACTTTAGTGGCTTTTACTACTGTAATCTTTTTTACCACTATTTTTTCTTGTTATTTTAAAGCATTTATCCTCTCTCTTTATGAAAGTGTATTGAATTGAAAATTAACGTAATATATAAAATAAAAATAGATAAAGAAATGGTAAATTCAATCATTTCTATGATTAGTTTTTAAATAGCAATTTTTTTCTCTATATGCCGGAGATACGTTTAAGAAAAATAAAATAGAGAGAATTCAACTAAAAAGTTAGATTAGTTAAAAGATAGTTCAATAGTTAAAGAGATAAAGCAAAGAATTGATAAATATTTAGCAATACTATTATACTATTATAAAGATAATATATTAATATTATATTAGTAGTATATAAAGAGATAAAGCAAAGAATTGATTTGTAGTGTAAGAAAGAGAAAGAGAGAGTATTTGTTTATTATTGTTGTGTGTAAAGTCTCGTATCATATCCCCTATTTATACATGCATGGGGTCTTTATTTTCAACATGCATTTAATATTCATTCTCTCTTGAGAATGTGAGTTTCATATAGGAATGGGCATCCACGTCCCATTCTTATCACAACACTCCCTCTTGGATGCCCATTTAGGAATATGCCTCATTAAAACCTTACTAAAGAAAATCCAGTGGAAAAAACTTTAGTGAAGAAAAAAGAGTACAATATCCTTTGTGACGGGGACTGCCTCATTAAAAACCTTGTAAAGAAAAACCCAATGGAAAAAAACCTGACTAAGGAAAAAAGAGTACAGTCTCCCCCTCTTGTCAACCTCATTTAATGTCTTGAAATCGGCGCATCCCAATCTCATGTACCAATCTTTCAAAGGAGGATTTTGGGAGTGACTTTGTGAACAAATCTGCCAGATTATCACTTGAGCGGATCTGTTGGACATCAATTGTCCCCTGATTTTGAAGATCATGAGTGAAAAAGAATTTGGGAGAAATATGCTTTGTTCTATCACCTTTAATGTATCCGCATTTAAGTTGAGTAATGCATGCTGTATTATCTTCAAACAGGACAGTTGGAGCTATTTTATGATCAATTAGTCCGTATGATGACAGGATATATTGGATCAAATTCTTGAGCCAAAAACACTCGCGACTTGCTTCATGAATCACTAGTATTTCTGCATGATTAGAGGAGGTTGCTGCTATCGTCTGTTTCGTGGACCTCCATGATATAGCTGTACCACCATATGTGAACAGGTATCCTGTTTGAGATCTCCCTTTGTGTGGATCAGACAAGTATCCGGCATCTGCATAGCCAATTAGTTGTGACTTGGATCCGTATGGATAAAACAATCCCATATCAACCGTTCCATGAAGATATCGAAAGATCTGTTTGATTCCACTCCAATGTCTTCTGGTTGGAGAGGAACTATATCTTGCTAGTAAATTCACAGCAAATGATATATCGGGTCGTGTATTATTAGCAAGATACATTAGCGCTCCAATGGCACTAAGATATGGTACTTCAGGACCAAGGATATCTTCATTTTTTTCTTTAGGACGGAATTGGTCCTTCTCCACATCCAAAGATCTTACGATCATTGGGGTACTCAAGGGATGTGACTTATCCATATAAAATCTCTTCAAGATCTTTTCTGTGTATGTTGTTTGATGAATAAAGATCCTATTTTTTATATGCTCGATCTGCAAGTCGAGACAAAATTTAGTTCTTCCAAGATCTTTCATCTCAAACTCTTCTTTTAGAGTTTTTATAATTGTTGAAATCTCTTCAGGAGTCCCAATGATATTTAAATCATCAACGTACACAGCAATTATAATGAACCCAGATGTAGTTTTCTTTATGAAAACACATGGGCATATATCATCATTCTTGAATCCGTTTTTGGCCAGATACTCAGTAAGACGATTATACCACATTCGTCCAGATTGCTTTAGACCATATAAAGATCTTTGCAATTTGACTGAGTATAACCCTTGCGAATATTCATTGGATGGTTTAGATATCTTTAGTCCTTCAGGGACTTTCATATAGATATCCCGATCTAATGAGCCGTATAAATAGGTTGTTACCACATCCATTAAATGCATATGCAGTTTATGATATGCAGCTAAACTGACCAAATAACGCAATGTTATCGCATCCACTACAGGGGAATACGTTTCTTCATAATCTATACCGGGCCTTTGTGAAAAATCTTGTGCCACAAGTCGGGCTTTATAGCGCACAACTTCATTTTTCTCATTTTGTTTTCTCACAAATACCCACTTATATCCAACAGGTTTTACATCTTCTGGTGTACGGACTACAGGTCCAAAGACTTCACGTTTCGCAAGTGAGTCTAATTCAGCCTTCATGGCTTCTTTCCATTTTGGCCAATCATTCCTTTGTCGACATTCTTCGACTGATCTTGGCTCAAGATCCTTATTTTCATGCATGATATTCAATGCCACATTATATGCAAATATTTTATTGGCAATTATTTTATTTCGGTCCCATTTCTCTCCTGTAAAGACATAATTTATCGAGATCTCGTCATTTTCACAATTTTCAGGTACCTGAACGTCTTCTGGCGTTAAGATTATATCAGAATTTTGGACAACTGTAGGTGTCTCTACTATGTCTTTTTCAACAGGAATATTATTTACCTCTTTTCTCTTTCGAGGATTTTTGTCTTTGGAACCGACAGGCCTGCCACGCTTCTGGCGTGAATTTGCTTCAGTGGCTACTTGTCCTACTGGGACATCAATTCGAATTGGGGCATTTTCCAGTGGTATATAATCTTTAGTTATCCTCTTTGTATCGGAAAATGCATCAGGAAATTCATTTGCTATTCTTTACAAATGTATAATCTTTTGAACTTCCAGTTCACATTGCCCTGATCGAGGATCTAAATGCATCAACGATGATGCATTCCAGTTAAGTTCCTTTTCAGGAAGCTTATTCTCTCCCCCTAATGTTGGAAATTTTGATTCATCAAAATGACAATCCACAAACCGGACTTTAAATACATCTCCAGTTTGTATTTCAAGATACCTCACTATAGAGGGAGAATTATATCCAACATATATCCCCAATTTTCTTTAGGGTCCCATTTTGGTGCGATTAGGTGGTGCAATGGGAACATATATCGCACACCCAAATATTCTTAAATGGGAGACATTTGGCTGCTGGCCAAAAGCTAATTGCATAGGAGAGAACTGATGGTAACTCGTTGGCCTCAAACGAATAAGTGCTGCAGCATGTAAAATAGCATGCCCCCAAACCGATATTGGGAGATTTGTTCTCATAAGTAAGGGTCTAGAAATTAATTGGAGGCGTTTAATAAGTGATTCTGCTAACCCATTTTGTGTATGAACATGAGCTACTGGATGTTCAACACTTATACCATTAGTAATACAATAAGCATCAAAAGCTTGGAAAGTAAATTCACTAGCATTATCAAGACGAATTGCTTTGATTAGATTCTCTGGAAATTGTATTTTTAATCGAATAATTTGAACCAGTAATCTCGCAAACACCAGGTTGCGAGAAGATAATAAGCACACATGTGACCATCTCGAAGATGCGTCTATTAGGACCATAAAATATCTAAAAGATCCACATGGTGGATGAATAGGTCCACATATATCACCTTGAATCCTTTCTAGGAATTCAGGGGACTCAAATCCAATATTTACTCGTGATGGCCTTAAAATTAACTTTTCCTGAGAACATGCAGCACAACAAAATTCACTAGATTTAAGAATCTTCTCGTTCTTTAGTGAATGTCCATGAGAGTTTTCAATAATTCTCCTCATCATGGTTGTTCCCGGATGACCCAAACGGTCGTGCCAAGTTATGAATTCATTTGGGCTAGTAAACTTCTGGTTTACAGTGGCATGTGATTCAATTGCACTAATCTTGGTCTAATACAACCCAGATGAAAGTGAGGGTAACTTTTCTAATATAACCTTTTTATTTAAATCATGAGTTGTGATACATAAATACTCATGACTTCCCTCATTCATAGTCTCAATATGATATCCATTTCGGCGAATATCTTTAAAGCTCAACAAGTTTCTTCGAGACTTGGTAGAAATTAGTGCATTATTTATTATGAATTTTGTTCCTCCAGAAAATAAAATTATAGCTCTTCCGGAGCCTTCAATCACATTGCCTGAGCCAATAATAGTATTAACACATTCTTCTTTTGGCACCAGATGGGTAAAATATATATCATTTTTGAAAATAGTGTGCGAACTTGCACTATCCGCAAGGCATACATCTTCATTACATATCATTGCCATTCTCTTCAAAGACAAATAATAATAAAATAAGTAGCATGTACAGTTAAATTGAATACTTGATCGGAATTATTTTTCTAAGAAATATTGTACATAAAAATAATGTCATATACTAAAATTTTATTTTAAAACATGACACATTTAATAATTTCAAAATTCATAAACATTAATATTTCATTATTTATATACATCATATTTGAAACTTAAATACATAGAAAATAAAACTTAACAATAAGTTCTTTACATTATTTATTTACATGGATACTTAACAGTATCACATATTAAACTACTCCATCATTGATCAAATGACCAATATTTCCTTCAGGATCCTCAAAGAAATCAGATACATCATAATGAGTGGTGAAATTTTCAGCATCATTTGAAACGAAATTTGATTCTTTTCCCTTGTCATCCTTTTTCAATGATACCTGGTAAAGATCGACTAGGTGCCTTGGGGTACGGCAGGTACGTGACCAATGGTCCTTTCCACCACAACGGAAACACTTATCCTCTGTTGATTTATTCTGCCCGATATTTCTTTCTTTATCCCACTTCTGGTGAGATCCTCTCTTTTGAATATAATTCCTTTTCCTTCCATAATTTTTCTTGTTATTAAAACCTTGCCATTTACCTCTTCTGGGGTAATTTGCCGCATTTACTTCAGGAAATGGGGCGGCGCCAGCTGGGCGCGCTTCATGATTTTTCAATAGCAACTCATTGTTGCGTTCAGCAACAAGAAGGCAAGAAATTAACTCAGAATATTTTTTAAACCCTTTCTCTCGATACTGCTGCTGCAGGAGCACATTCGAGGCATGGAAGGTTGAGAAAGTTTTTTCCAACATATCATGATCAGTTATTTTTTCCCACACAATTTCATTCGTGAGGTGATTCGAAACATTGCAGAATTATATTCATTTATAGATTTAAAATCTTGGAAACGCAAATGCGTCCATTCATATCGGGCTTGAGGAAGTATCACCGTTTTCTGATAATTATACCTTTCTTCAAGGTCTTTCCAAAGATTTGCAGGATCTTTTAATGTGAGATATTTATTTTTCAGTCCCTCGTCAAGATGACGACGAAGAAAAATCATGGCTTTGGCTTTATCCTTCTAGGATGCATTATTTTCAGCCTTAATGGTATCTCCAAGATCCATTGAATCAAGATGGATTTCAGCATCTAATATCCATGATAAATAATTGTTTCCAGATCTATCAAGAGCATTGAATTCAAGATGAGAGAGCTTCGACATAATAAAAAAATTTTACCTGAGTCTTCCTAAAAATTTGATCAGAGTCTCGTGCTGATAACGTGTTGTAAAATAACTAAATAAATAAGGAAGAGGTAATAAAATAAAATATAAATAAAATACTACTATCAATATTTAGCAATACTATTATACTACTATAAAGATAATATATTAATATTATATTAGTAGTATATAAAGAGATAAAGCAAAGAATTGATTTGTAGTGTAAGAAAGAGAAAGAGAGAGTATTTGTTTATTATTGTTATGTGTAAAGTCTCATATCATACCCCCTATTTATACATGCATGGGGTCTTTATTTTCAACATGTATTTAATATTCATTCTCTCTTGAGAATGTGAGTTCCATATAGGAATGAGCATCTACGTCCCATTCTTATCACAACAGTCGTCACTATTTTTTTTATTGGTCAGTGAGGTGAATATTCAAAATTCTTCGCTTGTTTATAGGTCACGCATGATGTTTCAAATTTTTAATGATGCTTCCTACCAAATACGTAGGTGTAGTTTAGGGAAATGGATTCTTTCAATTATTTTTAACAATTGAGAAAATAAAATATAATTTTTTATTATTAATTTTATAAATGGGACAAAAATAAATATAAAAAAATAATAAAAAACTTTTTAATTTTCAATTTTTTTTAACAATCGAGAGGATCCGCCTTCATAGTTTAGTAGACCCGAAACTCTTCTTATTACTTTCATCGATATAGATACATGTATTTTATTGTATTTAGTGTGAATATTTCAAATCAATTTGTGATTTTGCTTTAGCATTTCGAAAAAAGAGCAGAGTTGGTGAAATTTACAGGGAATACGAGCTTCTTTTTCTAATTCTCATATCTTTTTTCTCTGTTTGAACCCAATTTGATGATTAGGAAATATGAAGCTAGGTTTTGTCCTCATTTTCTTCCCTCCATGGCTCCATATTCACTCTTCTCAAACCCTTCTGTGCCGTCGTGTCTTCCTCTGCCAAATCTCTTCCTACTTCCGTTGTGGTCACTGCAGCGATGCCTGGTTTTGACTCTCCCAACTGGAGTGGCCGGCCAAGCACGTGAGGGACACTTTCTTTAAGTTCTTTGAAGAAAAGCGCCATGTCTACTGGCGGTCCAATCCCATTGTTCCATTCAATGACCCTAGCCTATTGTTCGGGAACGCTGGTTTATACACTTTTTGTTTCTCTTATAATTGAATACACTTTGTTAGTTTCAAGTTGTTATCAATTTTTTTGACATTGTAGTTTGTTCATATGAATTGGTTTTGTTACTTTGAGTGTGATTTGACTATTTTTGGATTGATTCATATTTAACGTATTTATTATTAATTTAGGAATTTTAAGATGGTTTTGTTATTGTTAAAATTATCTCATTAGATGCTCAGAAATAAGCATTCTAAGTATTATGATTAGCTTCAAATACTCTAATATGAGGAGAAAAGAAAGACTCAAAGTGCTAACTTATTAGCATATAAAGTAAATCTAAATAGTGAGAGATGTGTTTCTCTAGCGCTTCTGTCACACATCGCAGATATAACTCATTTCTTGATAATTCGTTGATTTTGCATCTATTATTTGTGTTGATTTATTGCTTTAATTGTATCCTGGCATTTACTCAACAATTTATTTTGAATAATTTTTTGACATGTTAATTATATTCAAATTATTGAAACATATTTGCAGGATAAGTTGAGGGGGAGAGAATGGGAGCTCTGGAAAAGGAAAGAAAGAGAAGAGCATGAAATGGAAAGGATGTGGGTGAAAATCCAAAGAAAATAGGCAATCACTTCTTTTCAAGCTTTACTTGTGGAGACAACCAAAGACCCTTATGTATGACTTTCATTCTATATATGGTACCATTAATGTTATTGTTATCTTTAGGATGCATTTGGTATGTAGTTAAAATGGAGATGGAAATTATCTAGATCTAGGTGCACATAAACTCTTCCACTAATGTTCTTTGATGGACCAAATTTTTTTATCTGTAGTTGTCCTTCAGTGCGTGCTATTTTGTTCTTATGTAATTTACAGACTCATACCTGAACGTAACATGTAGACTTGGAGATGTTGTTGGTTCCTTAACAAAGGCCTTGGCTTAGGCAGACATAGAGTTATAGTAATATGTTGTATCCAATATAGTCTGGTAAAATACTTTGATGGTTTCTAAGGTTCTTTTCTATGAATGTTTTCTTTTAAAACTTATTGCTTTCTTTTCTTTATTCTTTGTAGTTGTAGCATCTCGATATGGTAATTATACTGAAGGACAAGATACAGGAGTATAAAAAAGATACAAAGTAGATGGTCAGGTGTGCAGCAGCCACTCTATTTCTAATCAGTTATAATTTGTAACTTTTGTAATTGCTATTGCCTTGACTTTGTAATTTGTTATTTTTTCACTTTATAGGACATGGATACTGATGGTGTTGATTTTGTTTTCATTGACAGTCCAATACTTAGTCACATAGAGAATAACATATATGGTGAAAACCGAGAGGTAAGTTTGATATAAATTATAACAGTACCTAATACTTAATGGTAGTGTAAAGAATATATTATGCGAGGTTACCTCCCACAATAACAATAATAAATGTTATGCTATTTACTTATTGCTACCCTTATTGTTAGGCACCATGGACAGAATCTAAGCATAAGCTAAAAAAGGATCCTCAAGGACGTGCACTAATCCTGATCTAGATCTAGCTGACACTGAAAAGCTCTTTCGGTAACATATCAAGTTGTTTCAGGAAGTAAGTGACTATGTCTGAACTATTTTTGTGTGGGTTTCTCTTAGAAGTTATGGCTTGTGTCTAAGGCTCTCAACAGGTTTTTGGTTTGTAAAAGAGTGTGCTTACTGTATGAATTGGTAATAGCATATGCAGTAGTTGCATCTTCAATTTCATGATTTCCTTTTTTATTCTGTCTTTACACACTCAAACTTTATGTTACAATATGAAATTTTGTTATTGCTGTTAAATTTTGTTGTAATGTTTTGTGTTTGTTTTGAGTTTGGGGGTTCTTTGTTGTCAATCTCTGAACACATGGACCTTACTTCTCCTATTAGGTATTGCTAGCAGTCATCTTACATCAACAATGGATGGTGTTGGAGCACTTTCAATTCATTAGCTAATTATATAGCTAACACGATCCATATATATAAAAGACCAAGATCTGGCATTGAGATTAATGTTTGAACAGCCTAGCATTGCTCTTTAAATTCATAATTAAGCTATTATATTATTCATAATTAATCTCTATCGAGCAAGCTCAGCTAGAACGTTTATATAAGCCTAGAGAAGGCAAGAAGAAGAGTCTCTGCCAATTTAGACAAACAATTAAGAAAATGTAGAAGAGTATAGTTGGATGAATTGTTCTATTTTTTAATATGTTTAAATAATTAAATATTAATTTTTGAAATTTATAATAAAAGTATTACAAATTTACAATAGTCTTTTTATTTTCAATCTTTTTTTATTTTATGTTAAAGTTTGATATGTATGTCTTTTAAAAGAAAAGAAAAAAAAATCTCTATAATTAACTGGTTAAAGGTAAAAATGATAGTCTTTTTCTTTTATATACTGTATGTATCTCCTAAGATTTAGCTATTTATAATATTTTAATTTTTTATTTTTTTTTATAAGATGCCATATGTAGGTGTAACTAGCTAGGTGTTGGTAAAAAAAGAAAAAAGATCATAGTAAATAAAACTATATTATTCACATGGTTGTATCTAATAAACAAATATATATATATATATATATATATATATATATATGCCATATTTATTTATTCGGTTATGTTGTTGCAACTAATGTGATTGTATTTATAGTCTGCTTGATTTAAAAAATTTTATAGGAACTGTCATATTTAATCTTGACCCTTTTAATGAATTCCACATGTCATAACAAGAAATCTTTGCTATTAAAAAAAGATTATTCTTTTGTTTTTCATGAGTTTAGTTGTTTGATTTTGCGAAAAAATGTAAATGCATATTAAAAAATAAGAAATTTCAATCAAAGACAGTAGGTTAGTCAAAGAGAGTAGGCAATATACTTCTTTAACTTGCGTCTGAGTCTTCTGTCTTTCTCTTTTGCAGCCATGAGTAACTTCCTTCAATGGTGATCTCTCAGCTCACTGCTTCATCCATAATAAGAGAGAAATTTGAGGTGATTTCAAGGCTATCACTGCACTTCTTCAACTCCCTTCTTTTTTTGACTTCCTTGAATATTTTAATTCAGTTATTTTTTTGCTTTTAAGTTTAGAATTGTTTTCGTAGTGTTTGAAATTCGGATAAAATTTTAATCTCTGTTGATGTTTTGATTTTCAAAGTGATTATTTTATTAGGCATGTGGTCTTTATTGATGTGTTTCTTATATTTTCTTCCACTTTTTTTTATCTATTTAAGTATTTTCTTTTTGTTTTTTTTTTTCTTCTTTCACATTCTCTATATGACTATACTTTTTCAGTTAAGAATCATATTTGAGTTGATGAATCGGGAACTATTGTTTGTGGTAAACCTAAGAATTATTGCATACGAGTTAAATACATCCCTCCACGTTGTTAATAGAATTTGCCGTGATATTTCATTAGTACACTTTTTAGAAATGCTGCTACTATTTATGATCAAAAGATATGGTTATAATTATTGAACTATTTTTTTTCCTTCTCCTCTTATTTGTTTCTATCTGAAGGCATTCTGTTGACTTAATCTTCTTTTATACCGACTGTAGTTATTTAATTTACTTGGTGATGATTTTCATATTCCTTTGAAAAAAAGTTGTGGCCTCTATCTATATTTTCTTTTTATGGATAATGTTGTTTCAAGTTCAAATGATTCCATGACAGATGTTTCTTGAATTTCTGTTCTCAGATCAAGTCATTTGGTATACACGTAGTTTGTATAGTCTGTGAATTTCAATTATTTTTTTTAGCTTTATAGAAACTATTAATGTAAGTTGCTTTTATTTGTGTTAACTTATCTCTTTCTATTATAATACAACTTTTTGTTAATAACCCATTGAGTAGCACTATATGTCTGAGATCCACAGGATAAGGTGATTCCTAAAAAATTGCATAATCAATGAATTGTATCAGTGGTCATTGATACTAAATAATGTTGTTTAATTTCTTTGTATAGATGGCAATCTTATTGCATTGAATGTTTTTATTTTCTCCATGTTACTCAGGATGTTATTTATCAGAGTGTCAAATCTTTACATAGTCCCAGTACTGGATAACATGGTAAGGCTCTGACTACCAAAAATAAGCAATAACTTTATAATGAGAAGGATTTGAATTATAATTCAAATTAGTCATTATCAACAATCGAATCACTAATTTAGTCATTCTCTCTGCATTATTTACAGATACTAATTAATAATTAGAGTACTACTATTAAGATTAAATTTAACAGAAAAGAATCTTATTTAAGACCGTGCAAATGCACGAATTACCTACTAGTCAATATAATAAAGTAGAACAGATAAAAAAAAAATAAAAGAAAATAAAAAAGACAAAGTTATATTTCTAATTCTTTAGTTATCTATAGTAATGTCATCAATAACTATAAAAATCAACACAATTACACAACTTTACTCTTTTTAGTTTTTTAGTCAATCTAATAAGGATTTTCGTAACACTTGATGCCTTGTTTTGAAATAAATAGTAGAATTTCTTCTTTCACATATATTTATTATATGTTTGCTATTTCATTGTGCATAATTTAATATATTTGGGATATTTGTTATGATGTTTTCATTATATGTTTCTATTTTAATGATGATTGAGATCGATTATGAATTGCTACAATTGTAATGGTTTATTTAATTTTTCGTCTCATATTAAGTGACCAGTATTTTTTCTTTTACTAAAAGTATTGGTCCTAAATTTTGTCCGTGCTCAATCAACAATGATACATAAACTTATAGTTAATATTAGAATTTTTTATTTTTAAATTATTTAAATATTTTATTTACTAAAATATGTAAGTATAAAATATTTTTATTTTTATACTATCAATATATAAATTATTTTTTATTATGTTAAATATTATAATAGGTGTGAAATTATTTTTTTATTATTTTAAATACTATAATAAGTGATTGTGTAAGTATATTTTTAGTTTTTATCAATACATATAGATAGTTCTAAACTTCTAATTTAAAATTTTAAATATATCTAAATCAATTTGGGTTGGTCGAGTGATTAACCTACTCAGCCACTTAAACAAATGTCGAAAAATTGAATTTCGTCTTGTATGTGTAGCAATTCATTGGTCAATTGCATATCCTTAAATGGAGTTCAGATCCACGATAGATTAGTTCTTAACTTGTTGGGTATCATGGAAAGCCAATATATATATATTTGTGCGCCAACAGCTTAATTGTTTTAGGTCCATTACTAAATACAAAGATTCGGTACTATACACATAAAATGTGTAACAACTTAAAAAAATATATCTAGGTGCACCCGTGATAGGAACGAACACGGATCGGATATGGCTAAAATTTCAATCTGACTCACTAAAATTACCAGGTTGGATCGGATACAATATCCGCTTTTTTAAGTTTGGATCTGATTCGGACATTTGCGGATCAAATCAGATATCGAATATATCCGCAAAATATAAATATTTTTAAAAGGTGTATTTTTATTAAAAAATATCAATAAAATATATTTTTTCTATTTTTTTAATCATGTTTATTCCTAAAATGTTATTAAACATATTTTTTTAAATAATAAAATAAAATAATACAATATATATAATAATTATTAGTTGAAATAAAACATAAAAATAATAATTTTTTTGCGAATCTACGGATATACGATTAAATTCGATTCATAAACACCCTCTAACCCGAGATATGTCACATCTATATAGATGTACATATGTACTTATTGTGCACGTGAGATAAAGTCAAAATGAAATTCATCACAAAATTATAAACTTAATTTAAAATTTAGATGTATATAATTAAAATTAACGATTTAATTTAATTCAATATAAATAAATGTATTTGTATTATTATATTTATATTTTAAAAAATAAAAAATTAATTAGGCAATACTTCTAATTGACCATACAAGTATAATAATACAAGTACATTTATTTGTATTAAATTAAATAAAGTCGTTAATTTTAATTATATCTATCTAAATTTAAAATTTAAAATTTTATATTTTAAATTATTTAAATAAAATTAGATGAAATATAATGAATATATTTATCTCAACAATAGGTGAATTTTTTTTTTTTTTGGTTTTATCTCGGGTATTTTTTTTAAGGTGTTTCACATTTTGGATGTAGAGTACCTAATTTTTGTGTTTATTTATCTTTTATTTTTTATACTCGAAAAATGTAATAATAGTGTAAAAACATAAATATTTTCGGAGATAAAGTATTTAAATAATTTAAAAATAAATAATATTAATATGGTCAAAGTATATATACTCGTTAAAATTTTAATTGACTATTTATTTTGTTTAAAAAATTAAATTTATAGATCTATGAGATTTAAAATTATACTTTAACAATAATATAATAAATTCACATCTCATTATTGTCTTTGAATAATTCTTGACTTTGATCCCGTGAAAAATAGGTTCTAATTATTAACTCTATGGTCTACTGTAACTAGTTGACCCATTTAATGAAATAAAGTTAAGACTTTATTATAGTGCATGAATTCTTATGTAAGATCAATCTCTTTATCACATACATATAACATATAATAGGATATAACTCTTGTTTTTGAGTGGTTGGTTCATTTGTTTGGGTTTATTCGATCACTACAATAAAAATTATTATTACTGATAAATTTTTAATGCCAATATATAACATAATACCACTATATATTTTTATTTAATTTATGTTTTTGCGACAATTATAAATTTGTCGTTATTACTATATGTTATAATAACAATTATATACTTTTTACGGCTATTAAAATGGTTTTTACTGGCAATTATGTAATTATTGTTAAATTATTTTAGCAACAAAATATAAGATGATTAATGTCTAATTGCTGATAAATATATTAACAGTTATTTTTATTGTCACTAAAAATAAAATAAAGGGTAAAAAACCTTAATAAATCAAGTCAAGAATCATGTAACGTAAATACGCCAAAGCGAAAATCGTTTCAGCAATAAGCCAAATCATATTTTTATATAATTCGAACCATGCTGGTTCGAATTATACAGAAACACATGCATACACGTAATTCGAACCAGCTTGGTTCGAATTACACACAAATACACGCACACACTAATTCGAACCAGCTTGGTTCGAATTACACACAGTAATTCATGGTATAATTCGAATTATGCTGTTAAAAAATTAATAATTTATTTAAAAAAATTTATTAAAAAATTAATAATTTAAAAATTAAAATAATATATATTTTATTTCATACGTTAAAAAAAGCTAACAAAATATTTAATTACGAGACTTCTTTAAAATATTAATGAGCTATCAATTCGAATTCCATACAATACTTTTCTGTCCATTTTTAATAGTTCATGAATATTTTTTAATAAATTTTTTTAAATTATAGTACAAAAAATATTTTATCCTATGCAAAACAATTTAAAAAAATGGCTTAAAAAATGTTAGGAGTACTATAAAAATTTGTAATGTTATAATAACTTAGGTAAATACATGCATGTACTCAAATTTTAAATAAAATACTCTACATAGTCAATAATAATTTAGAAATGAAAGAAAATATTTTATTCCATACAAAATAATTAAAAAATATATTTTATTTTATACAAAATAATTTTAAAAAATGGCTTAAAAGATGTTATGAGTACTATAAAAGTTTGTAATATTCTAGTGATTTAGGTAAATACATGATAAAAATATTTTTTCTTTAATTTCTAAATTATTAGTGACTATGTGGAGTATTTCTTTAATGTCCTAAGTCATTAGGACATTACAAATTTTTATAGTACTTCTAACATCTTTTAAGCCATTTTTTAAATTATTTTGCATAGAATAAAATATTTTTTTGTGGTATAATTTAAATAAATTTATTAAAAAATATTCATGAGCTATCAAGAATGGGCAGAAGAGTATTGTATAGAATTCGAATTGCTCACAATATCATTTGAATCAGAGTAATTCGAACTTCCCTATGCGTAATTCGAATCATGTAATATCTCAACATATAATTTAAATAATTTTATTAAAAAATTATCATGAATATTTTTTAATAAATTTATTTAAATTATATCATAAAAAAATATTTTATTCTATGTAAAATAATTTAAAAAATGGCTTAAAGATGTTAGAAGTACTATAAAAATTTGTAATGTCCTAATGACTTAAGACATTAAAGAAATACTCCACATAGTCACTAATAATTTAAAAATTAAAGAAAAAATATTTTTATCATATATTTACCTAAATCACTAGAATATTACAAACTTTTATAGTACTCATAACATCTTTTAAGCCATTTTTTAAAATTATTTTGTATAGAATAAAATATATTTTTAAATTATTTTGTATGGAATAAAATATTTTCTTTTATTTCTAAATTATTATTGACTATGTAGAGTATTTTATTTAAAATTTGAGTACATGCATGTATTTACCTAAGTTATTATAACATTACAAATTTTTATAGTACTCCTAACATTTTTTAAGCAATTTTTTTAAATTGTTTTGCATAGGATAAAATATTTTTTGTACTATAACTTAAAAAAATTTATTAAAAAATATTC
The DNA here is from genome assembly GCF_014773155.1 of Arachis stenosperma. NCBI lineage: Eukaryota > Viridiplantae > Streptophyta > Magnoliopsida > Fabales > Fabaceae > Arachis > Arachis stenosperma. Next base: position 16,535,319 of record NC_080383.1, on the reverse strand, counting down.
ATGAACTATTAAAAATGGACAGAAAAGTATTGTATGGAATTCGAATTGATAGCTCATTAATATTTTAAAGAAGTCTCGTAATTAAATATTTTGTTAGCTTTTTTTAACGTATGAAATAAAAATATATATTTTTTTAATTTTAAATTATTAATTTTTTTAATAAATTTTTTTAAATAAATTATTAATTTTTTAACAGCATAATTCGAATTATACCATGAATTACTGTGTGTAATTCGAACCAAGCTGGTTCGAATTACGTGTATGCATGTGTTTGTGTATAATTCGAACCAAGCTGGTTCGAATTATGTAGAAATGGAATTCGAACCAGCATGGTTCGAATTATATAAAAATATGATTTGGCTTATTGCTGAAACGATTTTCACTTTGGCGTATTTACGTTACAAGATTCTTGACTTGGCTTATTAAGGTTTTTTACCCTAAAATAAATTACCATAAAAATAATTTTTTTAGTGTCAGGAATTTAAGTATATATATATATAAGACACCACTTAACATATCTAATTTAGGGAAATATTTATAATAGCAAACCATAATATATATCTATTTTTCCAAGGTTCAACAATTGAAAAACAAACATTAAATTTAATTGAATCAAAAGGCCAGTAACATAAACCCATGATCAATACAAATAATATAAAAAATCATCCACATTGATATTAACTTTATTTATAACATAGTCATATAAATTTATAACATATCAATGCATTTATATTATTATCGCAAAAAAAATTCATTAGAAGAATCTTCCGCGGCCATAACCATTGTTAAATGGATTATTATGGTATGGAAAACCAAAAAAGCCTCCACCGTTATTATGGTTAGAATTTGAATAGTAAAGATGATTTCCAGTATCGTCGCCGTCGCTGCTTCTCCCAACATCATTTCTGTTACTTACATCATAGAGAAATAGACCATTATATCCTTGTCGGTGTTGGTATGATGGATACCAAATAGGGGCATTTTGGTCACCGAATTCTCTCGCAGCGTCAAAAGGGTCGACACCAATAGCAAATGCTATGTTGGAAAAAGTATTCATACTTCCATGAGTAGGGTATGTTCCAATAACTCTGGAATTAACTTGATCCATGGTTTGATCTATTTGAAAAATAATTAAAACAAGTCACATTGAAAAATTAAACATTTATTATTACGACAAAATTGGCTAACAACAATAACTTTGTTTAATAATAAAATTTATCAAATTTATTGGATATACAAATTTATTTATTCTTATACTTTATTTAACAATAGATTTTGTTTAATTGTAAAATCTACAAATGTAGACTTTTTTTATAAAAAGATAAAAGTTTAATATTTTAACTAACAATTTAAGATTTTAAAGGAATAATATAGATCTCTTTAGTGTAAGACTTTCGATTATGTCCTTTATCTATACAAAAAATAAAAACTATTATAACTCTAAAAGTTAAAATTTTAATAGAATATATAAGATCTCTATTATATGATCCATATCTATTATTTCATAACTAAGAAAATTTTGTGTAAAATGGTATATGGAGATTTTAGAAAAAGAAATAATTCCTCTTATCACTCTCCAAAATTTAAATTTTGAGTAAAAAACATGAGATCTTTATGTATACGATGCAAGTATTTATTTTCAAAAAATTTTTTTAAAATGATAGTTGAAACCAAAATCAAATTATTTAAAATATCTAAAGCTAATACAACATTAATTAAAAAAGACAAAGAAAGCTTACCACCGTGATAAAATGTAGATGCCACACTCTCAGTTACAGTTGTAACTGCAGCCTGATTTGCAACAATCTTGTGTGAAATTTGATTTTTCAAAGTCTGCTGAAGAATTACAAGAATTTCTTCCATCTCTTTATTTTTTTCATAACTTTGACCAATCGTATTCCACCAATTGATAATGTTGTTGTCATTTTTAATTGTCTTTAAAGTTTTAGAAAGAGTTTCGGCTCGTTCTTTCTCAGCATTTAATCGATCCACAAGTGAATCGTTCTTTTTAATAAGATTTTGCATGTCGATCCTAGACATTCCCTCAATGATATAACCAAGAAACTGATTATTACCTTGAGGTTGTTGCTCATTTGAGAGAGCCATTTTCATTGTCTTTAATGAAGAATCGCCATAATAATAGGCTTTTCCATTGGAAGAATATATAATCAAATCAACATCAGCATCACATAAAGATTTTAATTCATTTGCTTTTTTCAATAAGCCGTCTTTTCTCTTTGTAAAAGCGATTTGACAATTTTTCTTATTCTCAATCCTCTTTATCTCTATCTTTTGTCTCCCTTTAGTTTTTTTTATCATTTCACCACCATTCTCCATTTTCAAAATAAGAGATTAGTAGTGACTTAATATATGTGATGTGATTAGTATAGAGTATTGTGTAATGATGAACATGTTTCATTGTGTTTATATAGACTAATAAATATTTAGGATATTTAATTTTTATTTTACTTTTTGCATTATTTATTTCTCTCAGATAATTTATTATCATTTGATCTTTGACTTTTTAATAAAAACTATGCACATAGATATCAAATACCAATATATGGTGATAAAATCAGGGGTTAAAAATTCTATAATACAAAATTTAAGTGAGAAATACTTTTTTAGAAAATATATTAACATTTTTATATTTTCAATCTTTTTCTTATATAGAAAAAAAGAATATAGATTCTCTCAACTTTTTTTTAATTATTTAATAAAATGTAATTTATCATCTTACATTCTTTAAGTGGAATAAAAAAAAACATTTGAGAAAAATATTAAATGATAAAAATTAAATGATATTTTATTAAATAATTAAGGAAAAAAATTGAGAGAATCTACTCTAAAAAGGGAGTATATTTGATTAATTATTTTTTACTTTTTATTTTACCAAAAACATAAGAAAAAGTGAGATTTCTTTGCAAAGCCGAAACAATACAATTAGGTAAGTAATAAAATTCAGTCTTTATTCAACCAATAAAATTTAAAATTCATTTAAATAAATGTAAAAAATATATCTTTAGATTTAGTGTCTCATATTTTTTCTCTCTTACATTTAAAATTAAAAATAAATGTATTTAAATTTAAAACAAAATATAATTCAAACAAGAGTAAATTACTGTTTTACTTTCTAATGTATGGGCTAAGATCGAATTTTATATCTAACGTTTATTTTTATCCTCAAATATTTCATTTCGTCTTATTTTAGTCGTTTGGTCAAAATTAAAAATTTTTTTCCAAGAATACCCTTTTCATCTCTATTTTTAACTTTTTTTTTCATAATTTTGTCATTTTTGCTCTTAGATCACTATAACAACTACTATGACCAATACAATTATGATTTTTGTCATTATTTAGAAAAAAAAATCATAATGAAAGGAAGGATATTTTTGAAAGAAAAAATTTTAATTTTGACTAAAGGATTAAAAGAGGACGAAATAAAACAGTTGAGATAAAAAATAGAACGTTTCAAACATAAAGACAAAATTAAGACTTAACACAAACATTAGCGACTAAAATAATATTTTATCTCTAAACAAAAATAACAAACCCTAAATTCCAAAATATAAATATTAAATCCTAAAACTTAACAATTGAAATATTTAAATTAAAAACAAAATATAATTTGAATAAAAATAACAAATCTTAAATTCTGAAGTCTAAACACTAAATCATAAACCCAAAATTCTGTTTAAAAATTAAATTGAATCAATTATGTTTATTCATAATTTTGAATCCTTTTTCTTTATTTTTGCCGCAACCGCTCTCTCGCAATCCTGTGCCACCGCCGTCGTTGCTGTATCGCGACCCCGGTGTCCCCTGCAACTACTGTCTTGTTACTTGTTTCTTATCAACTAAGTTGGATATTAATGTTACTATGTATGCGGATGGTTATTTTCATTCTAACGTGGATGTTTATTTCGGTATACTATTGGTATTTTACTTGATTTGCTTGATTCTGCACGCACATGCTCTGCGGGATGTTCATTTTACTATGTATGCGGATGGTTCTTTTCGTTAAGATATGGATGTTTATTTAGGTCATACTATTTGGATGAACAAAATAAAGTGGCACTGGAAGTAGCGAAGACACGACGCAACGGCGTGAAAGCAAGGGGCAGAGGTGCAACGTTGGAGCAGCAATGGAATAAGGCCTCTAACTCGGCGACGGTGCAACGTCTCGGAAAGGAGAAGAAGACACACAACGGCAATGTTGCTTGTAGGGAAAATAGGGGTAGCGCGACACATGGGAGAAGAAGGTGCAGGCGGTGCGGCACGTTGCTTCTTCAAACGATGGTGGCAGCGGTGAGGTGCATTGGTGATGGTGCGACAGGGAAGCGGGAGTGAAGCGACTGCGGTTAAAGGAGAGAAAGGTAAGAGGCTAGAATTATGGTGGATAAATGGGGTGGAATATTTTTTGTTTTTATGAGCCTGAAGTGCAGTCCATTATTCACTTTGTTCGTACCTCTTATTATCTACCTAACAGAACTTATTTTTTATTTTAAAATTTTACTTTTTAATATTATGTGGTTAAACAATAACAACAACAATAATAATAATATTGATAATAGTAATACTGATAATAAGAAATATTAATGAGTATATACCCATTTTGGTCCTCAAAGAATTTCAGAATAGACACTTTAGTCTCCAACTAAAATTAATTACTCAATTGGTCCCTAACAATTAACTCCGTCAGTCACTTAGGTTCTTTACTCCGTTACTCTAACGGAGGACAAAATAGTCCCTGACAACTCTAACAGGGGACAAAATGGTCCCTGATCTCCTCTGTGAAACGACACTGTTCTCTCCCAATTTTTATTATATTTCGCATAACACTAACAATCTAACACTATAACTTCAAACTACACAATGCACACTCTATAAATTTAATATTCACAAGAAAGAAAATCCTCAACTTGTTCTCAACCAATTCATACTCAAGAAACTAATGCCTATGTCTCTCAACTAGTTGTCGTTTTCGACGGATCCCATGAATCTAGACAGCAAGTCTGATTTATTAAGACTCGTTATCGTTGTTGCCATCTCCCTCATCCTCTGATCGCTTCTTTCAGCTTCTTCTCTGAACCAATGTTCAGTAATCGCTTCAGTTTCCATATGAGCGGCAACAGCGACATTACTCGTTGTAATAGCTTGGATGCGAGGTCGAAGCTGTATGCCAACTTGGACTCCGAAAAAGAAGGAATGAAGCACTCGGTGTCTATTTCAAATGAGAATTTGCATATGATGTCGAAGGAGAATCTTCTCATGATGTCCTAATGTCCAACAATCTATAATGCTTGCTGGAGAGTGAAGAAAGGCATGCCCTTGGAGTAGTTATAGAACTTGGTCTTGAGGATATCGTGTACGTTGTTGGGGTTGGAAGTGAGTTATCAAAGATGTGAAAGTGGATGCTTTTGGTGGGGAAGTGCAGAGGAGGTGGATGTACCAATCATAAAGATTTAGGAAGTGTGTGGTCTATGATATGTTAAGGTAGGTGCGATACGTGTGACAATTACACCATGGCTTAATCTTGGAGTTAAAGAGGAGGAAGGAAAAGATGGAAAAGAAGACTGTGAAGGTAAAGAAGGAGAGTATGAATGTTAGGGTTATATGAAATATGATAAAAATTGGGGAAGAACAGTGTCGTTTTCGAATAAAGGGGCCAGGGAACATTTTGTCCCTTGTTAGAGTTGTCAGGGATCATTTTGTCCCATGTTAGAGTTTTCAGGGACCATTTTGTCTTTCGTTAAAGTTGACGGAGCCAAAAACCTAAGTGACTGACGAAATTAGTTGTTAGGAACCAATCGAGTAATTAATTTTAGTTAGGAACCAAAATGTTTGGTTCGAAATTTTTTAAAGACCAAAGTGAGTATATACATTAATTATGAATACAATTCATATGTTAATTTTAAGTGATTTGGCAAATGAACAATATTCTAAGAATGAGTTGGAGCCTGGAGGTTACTTCCATACAATTTAGAAAGTGGATTCATAGAAATAAAAAATAGTATGCACATACTAAAAATAAACCAATATATATTTTTATATAAATATATATTATTTAATTTATTTTTAATGTATATTTTGTACTTTAATATATATTATATATGAAACTGATTTGATTTTTTTTGTATATGTATCATGATTGTTAAAAAATAATATAATTAATTTTTTAATTTAAATAATAATTAAACACTAATGAGTTATTGACTAAATAATATTTCTCAAACTAAAATACATAATGTTTAAAATTATAATTAGAAGAACAATTAAAAAATCTAAAACTATAAACATGTTGAATATATATTGTTTTCTTTATTTTTCATTCCTTAAATTTGAAATGAAATCATTATAAACTTGTTATCTTGACTAATTTCATAATAATTATCATTTACACGTTAATAATATATACCATATATAAAAAAGGAAAAAAAGGAATTCACTTTTAATTATTACTTCAAAAAGAATTGACATATAGAAAAAAGTTTGAGTAATTACCCAAATATATTCTTAAAGTTTTTAAAAGTAAACACTTTAGTCTTCTAAGTTTCAAAATACATAAAATAATCTCTAACATTTATTTTCGTTAGACAATATAATTTTTCTTCATTAGTTATTAACGGTAATTACTAACGTAGAATATTAACTCACACATGTGACCATTAAGTATCTACATATATGATATGGATAAATCAGTTTCGAGAATAAAATACAAAACAATCCCCAAAAATTTAAAAATTCTCAGAATAATCCCTAAAAAATTTTAAAAAATTCAAAATAATCTCTTCGAATGATTTATGTATAATTATTTTTAAATTGATAAATTTAGTTTCTAAAATTTTTTATTTACTTATCTCAAATTTGATTATTCATATATACCAAAAAAATTTATGCATTTTCAAATTCTAAATTACAAATTAATTTTAAAGTTTTCCAAAAAATAATTTAAAATAATTAAATGAACTTATTTTTTATCATACAAATTCTATTATCATTCTTTAATGATGAAGAAGAGGTTGAGCTAATGGAGAATTTTTATTTAATATAAAATTTTTTACATAAATAATGGACAATATTTATACAAATGCTTACGAAAGTAACCCTTTGAAACTTACATGCAATGTAAACCAAGTCATCTATAAAGTCAAATTTATAAGTTTTGGTCAATTACAAAATTTCAATACAATGTGAAAACTCCTAATACTTTGCGACACCTGAAAAAGAAATGTTTTAATAAATTCAAGTGTTTTGTTCATATTTTTCAAAAGTTTTGGGATTCACTTATTGTAATGTTGAATAAAATAACTTTGCAATTAAAGTTATTTGTACTACTACAATTAACAGTTATATCAAGAAAAAATAATTTTTTATTTATAAATAATTTTCTAAGTTTATTTGGTGCCAATATCTTAAGAATTTATATATATAAATAATAGTTTTTATAATGCAATGACTTCTTAGATTTAGTTGTTATATTATAGTTTTTATATCACTTCAATGTAGGTATCATATGTTAATGATTAAATAATATTATGTCCTGTGACATTTTAGTATTAATGAATAAAATTATTTTTTAATTTATATTTTGTTATTATTTATATTTTTATTTATTATATATTTTTAATAATGTTTTATTATTTTGATTAATAAAAATATTATAAGACATTGACTTTCGAAAAAGATAAAAAACATTCGAAGGACTGTTTTGGAATTTTAAAATTTTTTTAGGGACTATTTTGAGATTTTTTAAAGATTATTTTATACTTCACCTTGGAGACTAATTTATCCAATTTATATACGTAAATACTTAATGGCAACGTATATAAATATACGTTAACGTTTTACATTAATAATTATTGTTAGAAACTAATAAAAAAAACTGTATTATCTAATAAAAATAAATATTGAAGGCTATTTCGTATATTTTAAATAAGTCTTTTAATTTAAGTAATTACTTAAAAAGCTTTAACGGTGTCGTGAAAAAAAAATCAATAGATTACTTTTAGGTCAAATATATACTTTGAGATTTTGTCTTGCTTTTTATATTTTGACTAAATCTTGAAATTAATTCATTTCCAAAGAAAAGCAATGAAAAAAAATAACTCTTAATTAAAGTACATATATAATAAACTTTGAATCTTTTAAAACATAAATGATAAAGGGAAAGACTAATGATATATATAAATGAATTTAATAAGACTCACTTTTGATAAAAGTTATTTATAAGAAATGGGTCATAACTATATAAATTAATGAGATAAAATTTACTATGGAAATTTATTTACAATCGATGTAATTATCAATTAGATTTTTTAAATTCATAATACTAAAAAAACAAAAAAAAAATAGTCAATACTTGTAGCAATTTTCAATTTTAAAAATATAAATATAAATATAAATAAGTTATAATTTATTTTATAAAATTAGAGTTCCTTATTTTTAGAAAATTATTTTTATTATCAGTAATTGAACTAATTTTATAATAATTTAAATTTAATCAAATTCATATTATTATTATTATTATTATTATTATTATTATTGTATATAATTGCCGTAAGTATTAAATTACATTATAAGTTTATATATTATATTCATTGCATTACTATTATTATTACTATTATTACATTTATTATTTTTATTATTACATGACCATCATTACTATTGCTAGTATTATTATTACTATTATTAACTATAAAGCATAAAAAATAAAAGGTGGTTTATACTTTGCATTAGGTTATATATATTATTATATCATTATGCATTAGGTTATATATATATATATATATATATTAAGTTTTGTAATATAATATTATGCTATTAAAATTCATTCTTAGCTTTCTTCTAGTATAAGTATAATCTATTACTATAATTTCCTTTTATAAAGTGTATATATAATATAAAGAAAGCTAAGGCGGCGTATTAATCATATATATATATATATATATATATATATATATATATATATATATATATATATATCATTAACGTATGCGAGAAGAAAGAAAAGAAAGAAAACAGAGAGAGAAGACCGAGAGAGAACATAAATCCTTCTGAACCTCCGACTTCAATTTCTTGAAATCCGTAAACCTAATCAAAAATCTAATCCGATAAGAGTATTCATAACCTCCTCCTCTACACGTTGGTACCATTTTTGATTAATGGAAGTTGATAGTAACGTAGCTCCTCTTTCCTTTGAGTTTGGCCAACGGAAGTTTTAGGAGGCACAGACGATTCTGGACATTTTCTTTTTCGATAGTTCACTCAAAAAGCTTCTCCTAAGCTTTGAATATTTTGATTTCGTACGAAGGTATGGTTTTGGTTTCTCGTAGTTAATGTTTAATATCACGTGAAAACTTAGGCTAGAAGACCTTAAGATAGGAATGAAATGAATGAATAATTGATGGATTGTGTATATGGTATAAAATGTGAGGTTTAGCTGTTGTCAATAATTTGCTGTTGAAGTTGGTCGGTGTGGAAAAAGATTTAATATTGGTATTTGTTTGATTTTGAAATAATTTGTTACTGGAAATAATTTGAATGACTGAGAGGTGTTTGGTTTGATAATTGGGACCCTTGAAGGGTAGCAGAAATTTGAGTCTTAGAGGAGATATTGCCAAAATTTCTATAAGAATTGGAGTTTTGATTTGAGGTATTATTTTAAAAAGGGAAAGAGATTACTATGTGGCTTGTGTATTTGAGACTATTTGTTGACCCTCTGTCGCAAGATGTGACCGGGCACTTTAACTCCCCGGATTTCCCCATGGGCATGCATATATATATATAAATATTGAATATTATGTTTGAGTTTGGAGTTCGTCTCCATGGAATACTATATTATTGAGCTTGGAGTGTAACTCCATGAATATTATTGAGCTTAGAGTGTGACTCCATGGAATATTATATTTGAGCTTGGAGTTTGACTCCATGGAATATTATTGAGCTTGAGGATGCGTGCATAGAGGGACTGTCCAATGGTTAACTACCAAGACATGTCGGGTTGGCTGTATAACCGACAGATGAGACTCATCAGCCATAGGACAGGCATACATCATATGCATTTGTTTGTTTGTTTGAGTGTGCATTGTTTTGGTTTGCTTAACTGTTTAATTCTGCTTATCCGCTACTTGTTCTATTTGCTGTAAATGCTTCTCTATCTGTGTTTTCCTTGCTTGAACTGTATGTGTATGTTTTCTGAGAAATCCCTCTTGACGAAGGTGTAAGGGGAGAGGATTGTTCCACCAGTGATTCAGAGGATTGGAGGCGACAAAAAGTGAAGTATGAAGTTAAAGTTAGATTCAGAACTAGAATACGTTAGATAACTTACCTAACTTTTGGTTTAGTTTATTTTATTTAAGAATGATTTTGAGTGTCGGAGTTCTAGGAATGCCTCTGGCTTTCCCGAGACCTTTTATATTAACTATGTGGGCACCTTTACCATACTGAGAACCTCCAGTTCTCATCCCATACTATGTTGTTGTTTTTCAGATGCAGGTCGAGAGACACCTCGTTGAGCGTCTGGGTATCCTCCTTACGAGAGAAGAACTATCTTTTAGACTGTCATATTTTGTTTTAGGCTATGTATATATGTTTATAGAATCTCCGTATGTATATTTTGTGTTTTGTCCCTCGTAGAGGTCGACTTGGAGATACAGGGGTTTATTTTGGGTTGTATATATACATAATTATATACTCTGGCCGACCTTAGCTTCGCAGGTCGAGTCTGGAGCTTGCTATCTGAGTTTTGAAACTCTGATATGTATATATGTTTTCAGTCATCTTTCGAATTTACCTGTCCGTTTTACGAATATTCATGCGAGTGTGTCACAATTTTCTGTTTATCGTTTTGTTTAGCTTGTTCTTCAAGACTCCTAGATATGATTTCATCCAACTATATCTATGTACACGTCCTTTTCTTTTAGAGGTCGTAATACCTTGCCACCTCTGCTTTACGACTTAAGCGTAAGGTTCTGTGTAATAGGGTGTTACAATACTTATCTTATTTAATATTTATTAATTATTATAATAATTAATAAATACTAAATACTAAATAATATATATATATATATATATATATATATATATAGATTTTGTAAATCCATAATGTTAAAAAAACAAAAAAGAGTCGATATTTATTTTATTTAATATTTATTAATTATTATAATTATTAATAAATACTAAATAAAGTAATATATATATATATATATATATATATATATATGCAATAATAATTATTATACATTTTTTTAGATTTTATATCCTTATTTACATTTTGATTATACATGAACATAACTTATATTATATGTTTTATAGATATAATATCTTTTTTTATTGAAGTACTGATTTTTTTTATACAACTAATAAACCATCCTCTTAATATATTATTGATTTTGTATTTCTATGGAAAACTAATAATAGTACGTAGCTATTTAGTTTTATTCATACATCATCAACTTAATTAATTATTTATGACACAAATATTATAATATGTTATTGGATTGTACTTGAAAAATTTAATTCTTGACAAAAAGATTTTTGAAATATATTATTGATAAAATAATTTTTAAATAATTTGAAATATAATAAAAATAATCGACAAATATTTTTTTAAATGACAAAAAATTTTTATATTTAACAAATAATTTATTTATTTAATTTAAATATTTATATATTTAAATAAATATTTAAATAAATATTTAAAAAATACATAAAAAAAATTTAAAACAAATTTTGTTTTCTAAAAAAAATATTCAGCATAAATTTTTGAATATCATTCTAATAGTTTACTCGATATTATTTCTTTATTTTTGTTACTGCATTATATTCATGCACTAAGAATTTCTTTTCATGCCTCAGTCCTGAAACACGGATCTCGGTACTAGTTAGTTACGTTAAAGTAGCATGTTTTTCAGTCTATTTAGATAAAAAATAAAGAGAAATATTATTCATTCTTTAATAATTATCTATTAATTGTTGTGATAAGAATGAAAGATGAGGTGAATGACCATCATTAATTAATGGTATTTGATTTCAATGCTGAATGGTTCAACTTCTCATAGTAAAGATAAATTAAAAAAGTTGAAATTTTAAGCTTCACACGCTTATAAATAGTGAAGCAATCTAAGGCTTTTATACACAAAAAAACAATAAACAATTCTCTCTCTTTATGTTGCAATACTTCTTCCCCTCTCTTTATATTTCTTTATTTTATATTTGTTACCTCTTATTTATTTATTTATTTAGATATTTGTTACCTCTTCTTTATTTATTTATTTAGTTATTTTATAACACGTTATCAGCACGAGACTCTGATTAAATTTTAGGAAGACTCTAGGTAACAAATTTTTATTATGTCGAATCTCTTTTATCTTGAATATAATGTTTTTGATATATTTGGAAACAATTATTTATCATAGATACTTGATGTTAAAATTCATTTTGATTCAATGGATCTTAGAAATACCATTGAGGCTGAAAATAGTACATCCCAGAAGAATAAAGCTAAAGTCATGATTTTTCTTCGTCGTCATCTTGACGTATGATTGAAAAAATGAATATCTCAGATTAAAAGATCTTGCAGATATGTGGAAAGACCTTGAAGAAAGGTACAATCATCAAAAGACGGTGATACTTCCTCAAGCCCGATATGTTAGAGAAAACTTTCTCAACCTTCTATGTCTCGAATGTGCTCCTGCAGCAGTAGTATCGAGAAAAATGATTTAAAAAAATATTCTGAGCTAATTTCATTCCTTCTTGTTGCTGAACGCAACAATGAATTACTCTTAAGAAATCATGAAACGCGCCCAGCAGGCGCCGCCCCATTTCCTGAAGTAAATGCGGCAAATCATTGCCCCAGAAGAGGTAAATAGCAAAGTTTTAGTAACGAGAAAAATTATGGAAGGAAAAGGAATTATGTTCGCAAAGAATCTCACTAGAAGTGGGAAAAGGAAAGAAACAATGGGCAAAGTAAATCAATTGAGGATAAATATTTCCGTTGTGGTGGAAAGGGCCATTGGTCACGTACTTGTCGTACCCCAAGGCACCTAGTTGATCTTTATTAAGCATCCTTGAAAAAGGATGACAAAGGAAAGGAAACAAATTTTGTTTCAAATTATGAAAATTCCACCACTCATTATGATGTATCTAATTTTTTTGGGGATCTTGAAGGAAATTTTGGCCATCTGATCAATGATAGAATAGTTTAATATGTGTGTTTGTTAAGTATTCATGTGAATAATTTTTACTGTGCATGTACTTTTACTCATTTTATTATTATTATCATTTGTTTTTGAAAAAAAAATGGCAATGACATATTCTGAAGATATTTGCCTTGCGGATAGTGCAAGTTCGCACACTATTCTTAAAAGTACTATATATTTTACCCATCTTGTGCCAAAAGAAGAATATGTTAATACTATTATTGGCTCGGGCAATGTGATAGAAGGCTCCGGAAGAGCTATAATTTTGTTTTCTGGAGGAACAAAATTCATAATAAATAATGCACTATTATCTACCAAGTCTCTAAGAAACTTGTTGAGTTTTAAAGATATTCACCGAAATGGATATCATATTGAGACTATGAATGAGGGAAATCATGAGTACTTATGTATCACAACTCATGATTCAAATAAGAAAGTTATATTAGAAAAATTACCCTCACTTTCATCTGGGTTATATTATACCAAGATTAGTGTAATTGAATCACATGCCATTGTAAACCAGAAATTTACTAGTCCAAATGATTTCATAACTTGGCATGATAGATTGGGTCATCCGGGAACAACCATGATGAGGAGAATTATTAAAAACTCCCATGGACATTCACTAAAGAATCAGAAGATTCTTAAAACTAGTGAATTTTGTTGTACTGCATGTTCTCAAGGAAAGTTAATTTTAAGGCCATCACAAGTAAAGGTTGGATTTGAGTCCCCTGAATTCCTAGAAAGGATTCAAGGTGATATATGTAGACCTATTCATCCACCATGTGAATCTTTTAGATATTTTATGATCCTGATAGACGCATCTTCGAGATGGTCACATGTGTGCTTATTATCTTCTCGCAACCTGGTGTTTGCGAGGTTATTGGCTCAAATTATTCGATTAAAAGCACAATTTTCAAAATCTCCAATCAAAGCGATTCGCCTTGATAATGCTGGTGAATTTACTTTCCAATCTTTTGATGCTTATTGTATGGCTAATGGAATAAGTGTTGAACATCCAGTAGCTTATATTCATACACAAAATGGGTTAGCAGAATCACTTATTAAACGCCTCCAATTGATTGCTAGACCCTTGCTTATGAGAACAAATCTCCTAACCTCAGTTTGGGGTATGCTATTTTACATGCTGCAGCGCTTATTCGTTTGAAGCCAACGAGTTATCATCAGTTCTTTCCTATGCAATTAGCTTTTGGCCAGCAGCCAAATGTCTCCCATTTAAGAATATTTGGGTGTGCGATATATGTTCCCATTGCACCACCTAATCGTACCAAAATATGACCCTAAAGAAAATTAGGGATATATGTTAGATATGATTCTCCCTCTATAGTGAGGTATCTTGAGATACAAATGGGAGATGTATTTAAAGCCCGGTTTGCGGATTGTCATTTTAATGAATCAAAATTTCCAACCTTAGGGGGAGAGAATAAGCTTTCTAAAAATGAACTTAATTGAAATGTATCATCGTTGATGCATTTAGATTCTCGATCAGCGCAATGTGAACTAGAAGTTCAAAAGATTATACATTTGTAAAGAATAGCAAATGAATTACCTGATGCATTTTCCGATACAAAGAGGATAACCAAATCTTATATACCAGCGAAAAATGCCCCAATTCGAATTGATGTCCCAGTGGGACAAGTAGCCACTGAAGCAAATTCACGCCAGAAGCGTGGCAGGGCAGAAAATGCCCCAATTCGAATTGATGTCCCAGTAGGACAAATAGCCACTATAGCAAATACACGCTAGAAGCGTGGTAGGCCTGTCGGTTCCAAAGATAAAAATCCTCGAAAGAGAAAAGAGGTAAATACTATTCCTGTTGAAAAAGACACAGTAAAGACACCTGCAGTTGTCCAAAATTCTGATATAATTTTAACGCCAGAAGACGTTCAGGTACCTGAAAATTGTGAAAATGATGAGATCTCGATAAATTATGTCTTTATAGGAGAGAAATGGGACCGAAATAAAATAATTGTCAATGAAATATTTGCATATAATGTGGCATTAAATATCATGTATGAAAGTAAGGATCTTGAGCTAAGATCAGTCGAAGAATGTCGACAAAGGAATAATTGGCCAAAATGGGAAGAAGTCATGAAGGTTGAATTAGACTCACTTGCAAAACGTGAAGTCTTTGGACCTGTAGTCCGTACACCAGAAGATGTAAAACCTGTTGGATACCGATGGGTATTTGTGAGAAAACGAAATGAGAAAAATGAAGTTGTGCACTACAAAGCCCGACTTGTGGCACAAGGTTTTTCACAAAGGCCCGGTATAGATTATGAAGAAACGTATTCCCCTGTAGTGGATGCGATAACATTGCGTTATTTGGTCAGTTTATCTGCATATCATAAACTGCATATGCATTTAATGCATGTGGTAACAGCCTACTTATATGGCTCATTAGATCGTGATATCTATATGAAAGTCCCTGAAGGATTGAAGATATCTAAACCATCCAATGAATATTCGCAAGGGCTATACTTAGTCAAATTGCAAAGATCTTTATATGGTCTAAAGCAATCTGAACGAATGTGGTATAATTGTCTTACTGAGTATCTGACTAAAAATGGATTCAAGAATGATGATATCTGCCCCTGTGTTTTCATAAAGAAAACTGCATCTGGATTCATTATTATAGCTGTATCGTTGATGATTTAAATATCGTTGGAACTCCTGAAGAGATTCCAACAATTATAAAAACTCTAAAAGAAGAGTTTGAGATGAAAGATCTTGGAAAGACTAAATTTTGTCTCGACCTGCAGATCGAACATACAAAAAATGGGATCTTTATTCATCAAACAACATACACAGATAAAATCTTGAAAATATTTTATATGGATAAGTCACATCCTTTGAGTATCCCAATGATCGTAAGATCTTTAGATGTGGAAAAGGATCAATTCCGTCCTAAGGAAGAAAATAAAGATATCCTTGGTCCTGAAGTACCATATCTTAGTGCCATTGGAGCGCTAATGTATCTTGCTAATAATACGCGACCTGACATATCATTTGCGGTGAATTTACTAGCAAGATATAGTTCCTCTCCAACCAGAAGACATTGGAGTGGAATCAAACAGATATTTCGATATCTTCATGGAACGGTTGATATGGGGTTATTTTATCCCTATGGATCCAAGTCACAACTAGTTGGCTATGCAGATGCCGGATACTTATCTGATCCACATAAAAGGGAGATCTCAAACAGGATACCTGTTTACATATGGTGGTACAGCTATATCATGGAGGTCCACGAAACAGACGATAGCAGCAACCTCCTCTAATCATGCTGAAATACTAGCAATTCATGAAGCTAGTTGCAAGAGTTTTTGGCTGAGGAGCCTGATTCAATATATTCTGTTATCATGTGGACTGACTGATCATAAGATGACTCCAACTGTCCTGTTTGAAGATAATACAGCATGTATTGCTCAACTTAAAGGCGGATATATCAAAGGTGATGGAACAAAGCATATTTCTCCAAAATTCTTCTTCACTCATGATCTTCAAAATCAAGGGACAATTGATGTTCAACAGATCCGCTCAAGTGACAGTCTGGCAGATTTGTTCACAAAGTCACTCCCAAAATCCTCATTTGAAAGATTGATACATGAGATTGGGATGTGCCGATTTCGAGACATTAAATGATGTCGGCAAGAGGGGGAGACTGTACTCTTTTTTTCTTGGTCAGTTTTTTTTCCATTGGGTTTTTCTTGACAAGGTTTTTAATGAGGCAGTCCCTATCATTAAAGGATATTGTACTATTTTTCCTTCACTAAGATTTTTTCCCACTGGGTTTTTCTTTAGTAAGGTTTTAACGAGGCAATAATCCTAAATGGTCATCCAAGTGGGAGTGTTGTGATAAGGATGAAAGATGAGGTGGATGACTATTATTAATTAATGGTGTTTGATTTCAATGTTGAATGGCTCAACTCCTCATGGCAAACATAAATTAAAGAAGTTGAAATTGTAAGCTTCACACGCCTATAAATAGTGAAGCAATCTGAGGCTTTTATACACACAAAAGCAATAAACAATTCTCTCTCTCTTTATGTTGCAATACTTCTTCCACTCTCTTTATATTTTTTTATTTTATATTTGTTACCTCTTCTTTATTTATTTATTTAGTTATTTTATAACATTAATCAGTCATTAAATTTAGTTATCAATTATAATATATTTTAATAGATATATATTCTAAATTTGTAGAAAAATGGAACACATTATGTAACTTTTTTTTCTACCAATTGAAATTATTATATTTTTCTCACTTCATTTAGAAAGTGCTTTTTTTATTTTAATTTACGACATCTTTATTTTTTTTGTTTTTCATCGTCATCACCACTACGTACAGGTATAATATAAACATAACTAACATCTAAAAATTTGTACCAAAATATTCAAAAATACAAATACATTTAAAATTAAATATTAACAAATTTAAATTACATTAATATTACAAACCACAAATTAACAAAATAGCGAAAACATCTCAACATAAACGTATCCAAAACACAAAAATAACTTCATTTTCATTTGTTCATTTTTTATTTTCAAAAAAGAGGTTATTTTTTATTTTTTTAATAAGACACTAAAATCATTTAAAACGTGTTTTGAAACATAGTTTTCTTTTGGATATGTTCATAATTTATTTTGTGTGTAATTATACTATTGTAGATATATTGTAGATATTTAATGTAGTACTTAAATGTGCTCAAAATAAATCTAAAATAATAAATAACAAATATGATGCTTTCAAAACACATCCAAAATCCATTTTTTGTTCACACAAATTTTGTACGAAAATATACAAAAATACAAACACATCTACAATTAAGTAAATATAAACACATCTAAAATTAGGTATTAACACAACTAAATTACATTAATATTAAAAATCTCAAATCATACATGATAGTGCAAAAAAATTTATACATAAAAAAAAATACCACAGATAAATCTAACATTATGAATATATAAAAAGATAGCACATTTTATTAAACAAACAAAAAAGAGACGGGAAGCATGAACTCTAACAACATAGAGAATGTGAAGGAGGAAACAAAATCCAAATCAAATAGAGTAGGGCAAAAAAATTATAGTAGAAACACATCGAAATAAAATTCTAAAAATTATGCATAGATTAAAGAGATAGAATCTTTTATAATATTAGAAAAAAAAAGTGCATTGCTGAAACATGGAGCTGTAAATTTGTGAAGTTAATAAATAATTAATCAATAAATTAATTATTATTTAAAAAAATTAGAAAATTAAATTTTATAATTTAATGAAATAGAAATAACTAAAATATGAATTTTGACACTAATTTTAAAGATTTTGACCCAAAATTGAGCCAACAGACCAAACTAATTGAACTGAACCTAAACCGGGCCCAAGGCCCACTTATATAAACTCAAATCCGACCCTTCTTTCCTATTATTTTCGTTGGAAGTACGCAGAAGAGAGAATCACATTGAGAAAACCTAACCCTCCTTCAAAAAATTCAATCTCCATAACTTTCAATTCGGAGCTCCGATTGACGAGTCGTTAGCGGCCATGTGTTCGTTTCGGAATTCTCTTCAATTCTATCTGAACAAAGTGATGAACTCTAGTAGTAGATAATTACTGAGTTTTGTCCAATTGATCCATGGATAAGATGGTGTTCTTGTTGATTTGGAGTTTAATTTGGAGTTCAATTTGACGGTTTGGAACGAAATCTAGGTGATTAAGCTTGAGAAATTGATGTTTGGAAGCTTAGAGCATGTGAAAGGAAAGGTTTTTAAGGTGTTCTGAGTTTAGAGAGGAATCAGCCAAGGTATGATTTTAGTTTCTCGTAGTTAATGTTTAACGTTACATGAAAACTTAGGCTAGAAGGCCTTAAGATAGGAATGATGAACTGAGTGAATTATTAATGGATTATATATATGGTATGTGATGTGTGATTCAATTTCGTAAACGGTTTGCTATTAGAGTTGGTTGATTTTTGAAAAAGATTTAATATTAAAATTAGTCTGATTTTGAAATAATTTAGTACTGAAAATGATTTGAATGATTGAGATGTGTTCGGTTTGGTGGTTGGGACCTTTAGGGGTGGCAAAAGACTAAGTTTTAGAGGAGATGCTGTCGAAATTTTTATGAAAATAGGAGGCTTCGTTTAAAGTGGTTATTTAGAAAGATTTGGATTTTTAAGGATTTTATAATTTGATTTTAAGTTATTAAGAAAATAATTACGTTTTGAGTTTGCTTTATTTAGAAAAGAATGAATTGTGTTTTGAGTATGAATTATTGATGAACAAAATAAGATGTGTAATAATAAAGAATGAAGGATGATGAGAATTGATTTTTAAGTCTAATTGTTGAATGAATTATAATGATAATGAGATATGTGTGACCGGGTACGAGGCAGTGGCGTTGTCCATTCGCTCCGAGTATATGTTGAGAAAGTCGGGTAAGGGGCAGTGGCGTTGGTCACTTGTTCCGGATAAGAGTTTGAGACTTCGAATAAGATGCAAGGGTTGAGTTCTGTCGCCGCTTGTACCGGGTTAAGAACTGTAACACTACCTGGGTAAGAAGCAAGGGTGAAGTTGGCCCTTGCTCCAGGTACGCGGGTAAGATGCAAGAGTTGAGGAGTTGTCCCACTTGCTCCGTGTTTGGTGTTTTGTCCAGGGTTAGCTACCGGACATGTCGGGCTTGACTTTATAATCGGCAGATGAGACTCATCAGCCTTAGGACAAGCATACATCATGTGCATTTGTATGTTTTGCTTGAATGTGTATTGTTTTGGTTTGCTTAATTGCTTAACTCTTCTTATCTGCTACGTGTTCTACTTGTTGTAATTGCAGATCTATCTGCGTTTGCCTTACTTGAACTGTTTGTGTATGCTTCTGAGAGACCCTCTCTTGGCGGAAGAGTGAAGGAGGGTTGTTCCACTAGTAATTTAGAGGATTGGAGGAGACAGAAAGTGAAGAATTAGGTTAAAGTTAGATTTAAAACTCGAATACCTTAGATAACTTACTTAATTTCTGGTTTAGTTAGATATTTAAACTGAAATCTAAGTGTCAGAGTTCTAAGAATACCTTTGACTTTTTCGGGAGCTTTTATATTAACTATGCGGGCACCTTTATCATGCTGAGAACCCTTGGTTCTTACTCCATACATATTTCTATTGTTTTTCAAATGCAGGTCGAGAGATGCTCAATGAGGTGCCTCTCGACCTGCATCTGAAAAACAACAGAAATATGTATGGAATGAGAACCAGAGATTCTCAGCATGGTAAAGGTGCCCGCATAGTTAATATAAAAGGTCCCGAGAAAGCTAGAGGCATTCCTAGAATTTTGACACTCAAATTATTCTTAAAATTTATTCTAAACGAATAATATCGGTAATCTAACTGAAGGATTCTAGCCCTATTCTAACTTTTCACTTTCCATAAACTCTAAACCTCCGAATCACTGGTGTAACAACCCTCATCACTCCTCCGCTAAGAGAGGGTCTCTCAAAAATATACACATACAAATCAAACAAAAAAACACAAATAGAGTTACAATTATAGCAAGTAGAACAAGTAGCGGATAAACAGAGTTAAGCAAACCAAAACAATGCACACTCAAGCAAAACATACGAATGCATATGATGTATGCCTGCCCTATGGCTGATGATATCATCAGTCGGTTATATAGCCAACCCAACATGTTTTGGTAGCTAATCGTGGATTGTCCCTCTGTGTGTGCATCCCCAAGCTCAATAATATCCACGGAAAAATCCCAAGCTCAATTTATCGAAGCGTGAGACAACCCAAGCTCAAATTTGGATATACATATCTATCATGCCCATGGAAGAATCCCGGAGTTAAAGTGCTCGGTCATATTGTAAGACCCAAAACTTTTGAAAAGTCGTATTTTGAACTAATTTCAAATCATATATTTATTTACAATTTTAATTTCAAAAATGATTTTATTGAAAATAATTAAAAGTAGTTTTGATTAATTAGATTTGAAATAATTAAGGTTTTTATCCAAACTCTATAATTATGGATTATTTTCCTATTTACAATTTAAAATTTTAGAAATTCAAAAATAATGAGGTTGGCTATCTAAATTAAAATTTTATCCAGTTTTATAATTATTGAGTTATTTTCTATATTTAAAATATAAGTTAGTAGTTATAAATTGATAGGAATTTTATATGATTTGATTTAAATAATTTATATTTTTATAATTAAATATTTTAAATTTTAGGAATAAAGAAAATTAATTATATTACAATGTATTTTCAATTAGAGTGATTGATTGAGAATAAATTAGTATTTTAATATCACAAATAATATTTTAAAGTAATTTTAAAAATTAAATTAGATTTCAAATTAATAATTTATACCACAATTTTATTAAAATTACCCTACTCAACTTAAATCTAAAATTCCCAAATTAAAACCCCAATTTTTTACCTAACCCTAACCCTATCTACCCAACCCACACACACAACACACACACACGACACACACAACAGCAGCAGCTGCAAGAAAAAAGAAAAGAAGGAAAGAAAGAAAAGGAAAGGCGAGATGGAAGCATGGAAAGGAGAAAAGAGAGGGAGCTGCAATCCAAAGAGGAAGGAGGAGGGAGATTGTCGCTGCCAGCTGCACCACCGCCTCCACATCCAGCTACCATCGGCCGCCACCGCCAGACGTTGTCGCCACAGCTGTGCCGTCAAGAGGGAAATCCGAGAGAGAAGGAGATCACGCCATCATCGCAGACCGTTACCGCCACCGCGTCCTGCTGCTTACGCCGCTGTTGTTCATCCTCCCCACTGTCAGACGCCATCACCGTTTGCGAAAAGAGAGAGAGACGCACTGCAAGGGAGCTACCATCGTGGAGTTAGAGTCGCCGTCACCCATGGCAGAGTTGAAGAAAGAGAGAGAGCTCGGGAAGCAGAGGAGAGAGAGGGGAGACCCGCGCCCAGCCACCGCTGTCTCTGCCGCCGCTGAGATCTACTGCTGGTAAAGGTTTTGAGTTTGGTTTTCGTTTCTTTTGAGATTCCAAGAATATTTGTCATCACTGCATGTTGTTACAGCCATCATCATTGAAGTTCTGGTCACCGCTGTCGCTTAGGGTGGCTGCCGGGGCTACCACCAAACTAGTTCAGAGATCGCTACTATTTCATTTTCTTATTATAGTAAGTGTTTCTGTTTCAAAAATATTTGCGTTAGTATTTAGTTATGTATTTTTGAGTTTTACGACGTTAATATCTTACGGTCGAGTTTCTGTTGTGAGTGGTACTTTTGGGGCTGTTACAGTTGCCAAAAATTTTCGGAGTCGATGCCGTTCGATTGCGAGCAGAAGAGAAAAGGAATTCTCTGACACGTTTGGTTAGTGGTTTCGCTTGTTGAGGTAGGGTTTTTCTAAAAATTTACTTTTGTAATTGGAATTGTTATAAATTGATGTTGATATGAGAAATGCATTTTTGGTGATTATGTAAGTCTTATGAGTCGTCTAGTTTGTCTTGGATAAATATGGTTGTCTATTTGATTGAATTATTGATGTTTTTGTTAAATTGGAGATTTTTTATTAGTTTGATTTGAAATAATTTTAATAGTTGAAAGTCTGAATTTTGTTTTATTGGAAATTGGTTTGGTCTTAAATCCGTTAGAAAGGGTTGAGGTTTAGTTTGGTTGGGACCCAAAAAGGGTGGCAAAGTTCAATTTTTAGAGGAGGTGCTGTTGAAATTTCTATAAAATTCGAGACTTTGTTTGAAATGTTATTTTGAAAATAATGAATTATGCTTTGAATTATTGATAAATGAATTATGTTTGAACTTATTTATTAGGAAATTTTATTATATTTTTTAATGTAATTTATTTAAGAAAAAATTATGTTTTACAGTCGATTTAAAGACGAAAATACTTATATTTTGGAATTTGATTAAATAAGCAGAATCGGAGGAGTTTTATTGGATTTAAAAAGAAACTTGAATTTCGATTGACTAATTTTACTTGACGACGTTTTAGGAAAAATTTGAAGTATTCTCTAAAACTTTGATTTAGCAAAACTAAAATAATTTCCGAGCCTTTGGAAACGCTTCAGATTTAAGAATGAAATTGAAATTGGTTTTTGGTTTAAATGATTTGGTTTTGGTTTAAGTAAGTTAAGTTTTGAAATTGGTTCGGAATATTTGGATACATGACTTAGTTTTTGTTTAAATTCTATTTTATTTATTTAAATCAAGAAGCTAAGGTTTTAGAGATTTTCAATGAATTTAAGAAAATGAGTTAGGTTATTCTCCCTTAAAGTCTTTAGACTTTGCTGAGGAATTTTAGACCAAATCCTGATTTAAAATGAACAATTTTGAGTCTTTCAGAAGAGATTTTGAATTTCGCATAATTTTGAAGTCGTTTGGGAGTTTTGGAAAGATGTTGTGGAAAGTTGCTTTGTTTTGAAAGAAAATTGATTTGAGAAAAAGTGGTTCTTGAATACGTTTGTTATTTGAAAGTAAATGGGTCAAGAATGATTTTTGAAATAAGATTTTGAGCTCGATTAATTGTGGATATTACTAAGATTATTGATAAGTTACTTGCGACTGGCAAGGACGGTTGGTTAATCCCTCTTGACGATGTTACGACGCCAGCGTAAGGACGGATGGTTAATCCTGCTTACGTGTAGATGTGAGGTTGGAGGCAGAGTATCCCGCTCACATCCTTTCGAATCACAAGAGTGTGCCCGGCACTATATCAGTGGGTAGTGTGCCTGGCACTATATCCATGAGGGTTCCTATTTATATATTCGTGACCGAAAGGCGACATTCTCATGGGAATGTGTCGGGTTGGCAGTTGAACCAACAATGAGATATCACAGCTAGTAGAACAGACATTCATCATATGCATCTATGTGACATTGTTTGGGTGTGCATATTGTAATTGGTTTGCCTATGTAAATAATTATGTTTTACTGCTAATTGCTATACTTGATGTAACTGCTTTGATTATGTTTGAACCTATTTACTTGTGTTTGTAATTGAAAATTGTTTGGATTGTGGTGATTGGATGTTGATTGAGTTGTTTGGACCTAAGGCTGTGTTTGATTATGTGATGGGCCTGAGACCATGGTTGGTATGTGTTTGAGGTCTAGTTCTGTATAAAATATCTAACTAGTTCAGCATAGACTTAATGAACCTATGCTTGGTGTAGGATGCTCATTTATGCAGCTTAGGTAACTTTCTTTATGTTTATGGTCTAGTAAGGTATGAAAAATTAAACTGATTCAGCATAGACTTAATGAACCTATGCTTGGAACAGGTTGATCATTCATACTGTCTAGGAAAACTTTTAAGATTTTACAAGAAAGGAAAAAGGTTTTGGATTTTGAAGAATCAACCAAGTTCTCTTTAAAAAAGATTTTTGGATTTTTTGAATGTGAACCTTTGGTTTATGAAAAGACACACAAGACGAGCAAGGATCACTATACTTTAAAAACAGTTTTATTTTACGTATCTTATTATAGCAATTTCTGTAACCTTATAGTGAGAACCAGCGAGGACAATGTTCTCACTCCCCTACAGGTTTTTCTTTCCAGGATATGGGCGACGAAGTTCCATAAGAGTTTATTTTATTTTTTGTTTATTCGATGTCTTTGTATTATCTTAGTTATTATTTTTCCCTCGCCTTTATCTTTACTAATTTTGTAAGAGGGATATGATTTATGATATATAAAATTTGTATATTGATACTATGTGTATATATATGTATTCTTTGTAAGTATGTATATATGTATTTTCAATGAAAAAGTCTTTCTAAAAGTTATGCGTATTTTAAGTTTTGAACAGGCTCTTATTTTAGTATTAAATATGATTAGAGTCATTGTAATATCTAATCTATTAGAGTGGTGCAGGTGGAAGTGTGACATTCTGATAGTGAAGATGTTACACATATCTTACGATAGATGGTCAACAATTAGTCTCAAAATATACAAGCCACATGATAATCTCTTTTCTTTTTTAAAATAACACTTCAAATCAAATCTTCAATTTTTATAGGAATTTCGATAACATCTCCTCTAAAACTCAAACTTCTGCCACCCTTCAAGGGTCCCAATCACCAAACCAAACACCTCTCGATCATTTAAATCATTTTTAATATCAAATCAATTCAAAATCAAACCAATTTCAATATTAAATCTTTTCCCAAAACCAACCAACTCCAATAGTAAATCGTTTACAAAATCGAACCACACATCTCTTAATCAATCCATTCAATTCAATTCACAAACCCACTACCAACCCTCAATACATCAACAATCATCATTATTTTACACTCATAGTCATAATCCAACACATACAAATTCATTCATCTTTTATACACACATCATATACCATATATACAATCCATCAATAATTTATTCAGTTCATTCCTATCTTAAAATTTTCTAGCCTAACTTTTCACGTGACATTAAAAATTAACTATGAGAAAGCAAAATCATACCTTGGCTGATTCCTCTCTAAACTTGACACCTCAAAAATGCACTCTTCCACAAGCTCCAAGCTCCCAATTACCAATTTCGCAAGCTTAATCACCCGGATTTCGTTCTAAACCACCCAATTGAACTCCAAATCAACAAGAACACAATCTAATTCACACAATATCTCTATAATCATAATAGGGTTCACTAATTCAATGATTCACAAGGATTCAATAGTTTCTTACTTTACCCATGGATCAGTTAGACAAAACCCAGTGATTACCCGCTGTTAAAGTTCACCTAAACCATCAAATTACACAATCCTCATGGGTGTGTCGAGATAATTAGAAGACAGTCGTCACTCCCGCAGTGAGAGGTAAGTCATGTTCCTATCGTTCTGGTGCCTAATTTCTCAGATGATGAACCTGGTGTTCACTGTTATGAGTTAGAGGACCTCCACAGCATTACAAGTGATGAGTATGACCAATGGAGATCATTTTCACAGAGCAATGCCGATGCACCTGTTAAGGAGGTGAGGTTGGAGCTTGAAATGGAGTTTGAGACACTGATACTATGTTTTTTTTATAACTTATGCTTAGTGCTTATATTGCACTACCTGATGCTTTCATATTCAGGGTTTGTATTGATACTTTTAGGTAATTTGGATTTGCTACTTTGACATCAAATTCATAGACTTATTTTGAGACTTTTGTTGATAAATGCTTATGTTAGAATTATTTTCAAGTTTATTATAGCATATGAAATGAACGTCTTTTATTTAGTTTTATTTCTAAGTCACGTTTTTGTTATTTAGTGCACAATACCAGATTTTCGGCTAAATTTGTCAGTTTACGACATTTATATACATTGTTTTGTCAAATATGTATTACATCTAATATCACATATATCAAATATATCAACAATTATAAACATTAATATCATAACACAACTTGACTTTTTCATAGCAAATGAAGATGTTAACAGAATTTTAAAGTTCATCGTCATTGAAACCAAATAACCACAAAAGGCCCCAGAACAACATACACCATACACACAATTACGTATTCATTAATTGGAACAGATTCAAGCTTACACAAATTAACAAACCAAAGAAAATTGTTATAATCCATGACCTAATAGCTCTAATTTTGCTATGGAACTTCTCCATCTTTAACAAGATCTTCAAACTATTCTCTCCAATCTCTTTTCTTTGCCAAGTGACATTGACCTAATGGGTAGCACATTAGCTATCTTGATTTTTTCTAATATGGGCTCTTGTCAATCCCTTCCAACCTTTGTCAATGTCATTCACCCATACAAAATACTTGCAATCCATCGTCTACAGCATGAAACATAGGAATAAGAAATCGTTCACAATAAGTTAACATAAACAGAAGCACAAAAACAAAAAGACTTACTTTTCATAGAGGACACCTAACGAACCATCTCTCAGAATTTGTTAAGATTTCAGATTGTAGCAATATCGCATCCTGTCTGCAGAAGCATCTCCCAGACAGAAATTTTTCTTCAACCCTCTTGAACGACGAAGTTCCTTTTTTGGTGAAGTTTTCATTCGAAGAACAATGGTTACATTTGCTTCTCCCAGACATTCTAGGATTTCAATTTTAAATTTAGAAAATAATTGAGGATAAATTAGAAAAATGAGTAATATTATAAGAACTCCGCTAGGGAGATAATGAAGAATCTTGACAACGTGTACAATGGACTGATTTATTGGCTCACGGTGGATTAAAAAATAAAAAACACCTCCTAAACTTTAATAACAAAAACTTTTACTCCCATTTTCAAATTTTAACCATTTCCTACCCATTACTAAATTCCCCAAAATATATGACAAAATAATCATCAAATTTCAAATAAATTCTCCAATTTTAAATTTCAAATTTTAACAATGTCACACCCTGCAGCCCACAGCCGCACCCATGTCTTCCCCATCCATGCTTTTTTCGCACATCTTCATTGATGGATGTTCAGTTCAATAGGTTGGCAGATGAGTATTGTAATTCTTACGAAAAAAGATAATTTAAGTATATATAATTAACAAATGTTAAATATTCATTTCATTAAGTAGTCGGATAGTTATTTTAATTATTAAAAATTATGGAAAAGATTAAGCTTCTCTGGAGTCTGGATAAGATTTAAAGTTATGAAAATTCTAATAGTGATTTATAAATAATGTAGCCATTCAAACAGATTTTTTAAATTTTGTTCTATAATATAAAAGCTTTTATGCAAAGAAAGTGAAATATTTAATTACTAATCCTAATTATTACCGTTCTCCATTAACGTGGCTGTGAGGAATGATCCACGTATGACACGGCTAGCCGCTTCTATCCCTTGTTTGTGACGGATGAAAATGGAGTGACGGTGAAATACGCCGGCTGCCGAAGGAGCCGTACGGCCAGCGTGTTGAGATGCTTTTAGTGAGTGACGCAAAGTGCGCAACGGTGATGTTCGTACATTGGCGGGTCGCTGGGCAGCATTCTGACAGCGGCAGCTAACGTTGCTATCAGAGCTTTTGCCAGTGAGAAGGGAAGAGAGTGGACGAGAAGGAATTCACAACACATGGGAAAGAGGGAGGCCATTTTTGCGGTGTACGTAACTGCAAATCCTTATTTGCTTTGAATTTCAAATTGAAAATTATTAATAATTAATTAACTTAATTATTATTTGATATTAATTTCAGTTTTATTTCTTTTGTACATATTGTACACTATATTCATTGGCTCTCCATACTTTCTCATATTATAATGGTAACAACATGTTTAGATACGTCAATTTACTATTTCATAGCCAGGTAAGCACTTAACGTGAGTTGGCCTTTAAGTTAACGGAGCAAACGAGTTAATGATGTTCGAGTATTTTTGACAGATGGACCCAATCTTTTATGGGTACAGTCACTTTTCTTTTTATATGGGTACTTTTGTCAACATTCGTAAAATTTATGGGTATAAATATTAGTTTTTCTTATTAAAAATGTCAAATTAGGTTTAATTACTCTATTGGTCCCTATAGTTTCGCAAAATTTTCAATTAGGTCCTTATACTTTTTTCCTTTTAATTGGGTTCCTGCACTAAATTTTTTTTTCAATTAGGTATCTGTTGATAGTAATTGGCTTAATTGTATAGAAACCCAACTAAAAAAATAATTGGTGTAGAGACTCAAATAAAAGAAAAAAAAATGTAGAAACTCAATTAAAAAAGAGTAAAGTATCATTTTTGTCCCCAACGTTTGGGGTAAATTCTATTTGTATCCCTAACGTTTAAATCGTCCTATTTGTACCCCCTAACGTTTGTAAAAGTAATTCAATGTTATACTGCTATTAATTACACATCATGAACGCTTTAGTTTGAGTTTTAAAAATCTCTTCTTGAATTTAAAATACAAATATCTGGGATAGAATTGATGATCTGCTTCGAAAAATAGCTCATCAAAAGTTAAAACTAATTCCTACAATATTTACATAATTTACTTTTATACGGCATAATTGAATCTAAACACAAATAGTGGGTACAATATTAAAATCGAACACATTCAAGTGAGACCTAATTGAGAATGAATACATCTAAATGAGAATAATTGAAAAATATAATCTGATTTGTTAATATAATTGATAGTAGAATAATATTGAATCAGTCTTATAAACGTTAGGGATACAAATAAGACGATTTAAACGTTAGGAACACAAATAGAATTTACCCCAAATATTAGAAACAAAAATGATACTTTACTCATTAAAAAAATTAGTACAAAAATTCAATAAAAAAATATAAAGATCTAATTAAAAATTTTGCAAACCTATAAAACTAATTGTGTAATTAAACCGTAAAATTATTAGTGATTTTGTTATTTGGGTGATTTCTGCGGCTGACAAGGAAACGTGAAACACTGAAACGGAAATGGCAGTGGCAGTACCGAGTTACTCCTTACTCTAAATCGCTCCCATAGTTTCATTCCCTTCACTCGCAACGTTCTTTGTTCCGATCGCACTACTTTCTTCTCTCCCAATACCCCAATTCCAAAACTACGCCTCAAACGTCTTCCAATTTATTAGTTCTCAGGTGAATAACCTCTCTTCCTTTCTTCTCTCTCTACCCTACATTTTACCCAATTGCAAAATATATATATGCTTATTGTTTTTTTTTTAATTTCCTAATTCTTTGTGCATTGGTGACTCAGAATTCATCCTATGAAATTGATTGATTTATTATTCAACTTTGAATTGCCGAATTGCCATGCATGCTTTCGTGCACTGCATTGCATTGCATTGTCTTTCTGTTTTATGTAAATTTTTCTTCTTATTGTAAGCTTATATAACTTGAGTTAGGTTAGCTGGAACCAAATGAACTCTAGACAAAAAAGGGGGACAATGGTGGTAAGATTACTGTTTTAAAATCAAATGGGGCAGGCATCAAACTGGTCATGTTTCTGGTTGGAACTGTTTCCCTGGTTTGATCATGGTTCAACCATAAATTTACTCATAGGAAAAATTCTAACAATTTATAGTTTTATACAATTAATAAAATTTAAAGTAATGGAGAATTTTTGGAAGAAATTTGCTACTCCATAATATTTGTTTATTTTTTATTTATTTTTTCATGGAAGCGATAGGTAAACCAACACTGCAACCATCTGTACTCAGTTCTAATGTTAATATCTGTGTTTCAGTTATTGTAATACCTTGGCTGGGAGAAACTGTAATGGCTCATTGCTCCACCTCCAACACGGATACTAGCGCAAGTGCACCTCAAATAAGTTCATGGTATGTAGATGAATCTTATGAAGAGCTCAAGAAGGGAATTCACCTTGTGAGAATCTCAGATGAGACCTTCACTTGTCCATATTGCCCTAAGAGAAAACAGGGATATCTGTATAGGGAACTCCTTCAACATGCTTCTGAGGTTTGTCATAGTAGTGCACTAAAAAGAAGTGCAAGAGAGAAGGCTAATCATATGGCTTTAGCGAAATATTTGGAAAAAGATCTTGCGAGTTTCGATGGCCTGACAAAACCTGTAGATAAAGGTGTTCAATCTTGTTATGTTGAAGTTATTTATTCTTTACTAAGTTGTTCTGCAAAAATTGTCCAATTCATGAACATGTTTAATGGCATAATAAATATATATATATGGCAACAGAAAAAAATCAGTACTAACATTAATCTGTTGTTTCCAGGTACCAATGTATTAAGCATGGGAGATACAGTACAGCATCACTCCTCTGACAAGGATACTAATATAAGTGCTACTCAAATAAGTGGGTTCTATGTAAATAAATTTTATAACAAACTCAAAACGGCAAGTCAAAATGCGAAAACCTCAGATGATACGTTTGCTTGCCCATTCTGCCCTAAAAACAGAAAACAGAATTATGCGTACAGGGAAATCCTTGCACATGCTTCTGGGGTGGGTCAGAGTAGTTCACAGAAGAGAAGCATGAAAGAAAAAGCTACTCATCTAGCTTTAATGAAATATTTGAAAAAGGATGTTATAATTAAGGATGCAAATTGCCCATCAGAACCTGCAGATAAAGGTGATCACCTCTTAATGAAGCAACAAAAACAAAATTTCTGTTCAATATAAATTTTTCCCAGTATGCAGAAATGGGTCATTTCTGAGTGATATTTGAAGGGACTATCTGTAGAGCAACATGAATAATGTCGGTAGTGACAGTACTTTTTGTCTTTCAGGTTCCCCAACAGCAAGTTCGCACGACACTGTGATGGGTCAATGCTCTAACAAAAATCCTGGTACAACTGCATCTCGAATAAGTCGGCGGTATTTCATTAAAGCTTATGAGGAACTCAAAAAGGGAAAGCACATAGTGAAAGTCTCAGACGAGAGTTTCATTTGTCCTTATTGCCCTAGAAAGTTAAGTCGGTATTATGTGCTTAGGGAAATTCTTGAACATGCTAAAGGGGTAAGTAAGAGTTCCTCACAAAAGAGAAGTGGCACAGAGAAGGCTAATCATCTAGCTTTAGTGAAATATTTGAAAACGGATCTGGTTAATGCGAATGGTCGCTTAAAATCTGTGAATGAAGGTAAACTCCTAGTTAGCAAAGCAATTATACGTTACAAATGTTTTTGTTCAAGTTGTGATTATTACTCCAGTGACAGAGTATGCAAAAACAGAAGTTGTCCTCTTAGAATATTTAATGGAAGTAATCTATAACACAAGATATTAATAATTTGTGCTAACACTAGTTTTGGTCTTTCAGGAACCAAAGTACTAAGCCCGAGAAAAAGCGTAATGGAACAATGCTCAAGAAAGGATACTAACACAAGTGCACCTCAAATAAGCAGGTGGCATGTAGATAATTCTTATGAACAACTTAAAATGGGAAATCACAATGTGAAAACCTCAAATGAGACTTTCACGTGTCCATACTGCCCAAAAAAGAGAAAACGAGATTATGTGTACAGAGAACTACTTGAACATGCTTCTGGGGTGGGTCAGAGCAGTTCACAGAAGAGAAGTACCAGAGAGAAAGCAGATCATCTGGCTTTACTAAAATATTTGAAAAAGGATGTTATTAATATTGATGGTCCATTGAAACCTGCAGATGACAAAACCCATCTTGTTAATTCTGATGAGCAGTTTGTGTGGCCTTGGACTGGGATTGTAGTTAATATTCCCACTATACAGACAGAAGATGGACGTTGTGTAGGGCAAAGCGGTGCCATGTTGAGGGATGAATACAAAAGCAGGGGTTTTAATCCACGTAGAGTTCGTGCACTTTGGAGTTCACAAGTTCACTCTGGAACTGCTCTTGTCGAATTCAATAATAATTGGCTAGGCTTGGATGATGCATTGCGTTTTGAAAGAGCATATGAACTAGATCACCATGGTAAAAAGGACTGGCTTGCTAATACTGAGCTGAAGTATGGTATTTATGCTTGGCTTGCACGAGTCAGTGATTATAAGTTGAACAATATTATTGGGGAACAACTGCGGAAGATGAGGGATGTCAGGACTATAAATCAACTTATGGAAGAAGAAGCTAGAAAGCAGGATAAACTCGTGCTCAATTTAACTAACACTATTCAGGTAAAGAACAAGCTTTTAAAGGAGATGGAAGTACAGTACAGTGAAGCTACAATTAAAATTGATGTTGTAATGGGGGAAATAGATAAGCTCACTAAATCTCATGACGAAGGTATATGTTAATATTTTGCCTAAGTTGCTTTTTCTTCAGTTTGGATTATGATTCATTGGTTATGTATGCAATTGTTACTATTTCATGTTTCCGGTTTATTGTCCATTTTTTAAGTACCCAATGCTGTGATGCAACCAATAATTTGTTTGCCTAGTACAATTTCCAGCGTGGCAATTTCTGGATTGCTGGACTAACTCCAATTTTAATAACTTATTGCAGAATTAAATTCCGCAATAGCATCATGTTTTCGCAATAGAATCTACTATTTAAAAATAAATTAAAAAATGTTCAGAACGTCCTGTTAGAACACGACAATAGATTTGCAACTGATTATTTTAGAATGATCCTGGACGATGGTAATGATATCGTTTTATGTCTTTATTGCTTGTATTCAGAGATGAAGAAAATACAGTCAAGTGCAAGGCAATACTTTCAGAATATTTTTAGTGGCCATGAAAGGCTTAAGCTACAATTAGAATCTCAGAAAACTGAGCTTGAGTTGCGAAGAATAGAATTGGAAAAGCGGGAAGCACATAATGAAAGTGAAAGAAAAAAGTTGAAAGAAGAGATTGAGGAGGTGCGGTGCTTTTGTTATTTTATTACTCCTTTTCTAAGATGCTTCAAAATGAAGATTGAAGGAGAAAATACTTTTCAAGGATGCTTAGTTGTTAAGACGGAGGGTTGTGTATTTTATTCTTAATTGATAAATACACTGCATTACATGGTTACCTAGTCTCAGTAAATTTTTTAATTTTATATTGCATTCAGTAATCATTGTTTACATCATGCAAAATTTGATCTTAAACCAGCTTATACTATGTGTGATCTTTACTCCATTCTAGTAGATATCACCAGACACAATCTTCAATATGTGTCGTGGGTTGAACAATTACGATTGAACAATAATGAATACCATTGAGTTGTCATACACTAAGCAGGCAATGTATGGGATGAAATTTTTGGAAAAGAGGGAGAAAGTAAACCATCAGTCTAGAGGTGCATGCATTAGAATTTTACAGTGGCTTTTCTAGTTTTACCATTTCACCTGTATCCTCCAAATGAGATTTATTTTTTTATTTATTCCGAAGAATCTGTAACCAACACTTTGGCATCATATTTTTTTTATTTGGCCGAGTGGTCGATCCCCTTTAATAATATTGGCGTGCTTAAGATGCATGTAAGATAGGTTTATTTGATAATCCTCATTTTATTGTCTTTTCAGAATGCAATGAAAAACAGCTCTCTTCAGATTGCTGTTCATGAACAAGAGAAGGCTAATAAAAATCTTTTGAGACTGGCTGCAGATCAGGAGGTTTGCATAACCTGTTTTGAGGCTTTATTTATACTTTATATTGCAAAAAGGTGTAATTGTTAATGCTATTGACTATTTGTTTATCCAGCGACAAAAAGAAGAACTCCATGCTAAAATTATCCGGCTTGAAAAACAATTGGATATGAAACAAAAATTGGAGTTGGAGATTCACCAACTAAAGGGAAAATTAAATGTCATGAAGCACATGGAAGATGATGGAGATTCTGAAGTTTTGAATGTGATGGATATTTTATATAACGAATTAAGAGATAAGGAACAGTCACTTCGAGAGATAGGGACATTGAACCAAGCACTAATTGTTAAAGAGCGTAAGAGCAACGATGAGCTGCAGGATGCTCGAAAAGTATTGATTAGTGTAAGTTTTTTGTTTTCCCTTTTTCCCTGATAAGCGCATATTGAAAAGTATTCCAAAGTGCATATTTTTTTGAACTACACTATAAGCGCATCTGTTCAATCAGGTCCTGTTTTTTTTAATACTTCGATATCTGATTTATTGGCTGTCATTGGAATATGACCCGGTCATTTATTAGACACAGGTTTTGCTTCTTGTCAGCTCAATAAATTCTTATATGAATCAGATAAGATATTAACTGATTGATGAAATTGTCCTGTATGAACCGCAATGAAAGAAATAAAAATTTCGTTGGAGATGAAATATACTTTGTTTTAAATTAAGGTTTCTTTTATAGTGCATTCTTTCTCTTTTTTTTATTTGCCAAATTTAATTTATTCAGTTAGACATCAAGGTAACAAAGTAACTCCACTAAAGTCAACTTATTTATTTGATATCTAATTAACATGTCGCCGAATTGATTATTTCTAATTCATAGGTCTCTAAAACTGTACTTGTAGAAGAGACCAGCACTGCTGGCTTGTAATGGTGCAACAGTCATATTGTGTGGATAATCAGTTCTCATCTGTTACCTGACTTGTGGCTCATGGATTTTTATGCTCTGAACATTGAAACCTCCTTTCCTTTCTCCATGCTTTCTTATATTTTAAATGTTTCAGGGAGTTAAAGACATGTGTACTCGTGGCAATATTGGTGTGAGGAGAATGGGGGAACTTGATATTAGACCATTCGTTGAATTTATGAGGAAAAGATATAATGATGAGGAAGCAGAAGAGAGAGCTTTGGAACTGTGTTCATTGTGGGAAGAGTATCTTAAGGACCCAGACTGGCATCCCTTTAAAATCAGCACAATTGATGGGAAACATCAGGTGTGTCTTTGCTAATCTTATAGATCTATTGAAATATTTTTTTTCTTGATATCGCTCTTCAGTCTTAATAGAATTTGTATCTTTCTTTTACAGTTTTGCTAAAGGGCATTTGTTAAGGTGTTTAATGTAGAAATAATTTATTAAAAAAATAAAACTTTGTAGTTTCCAATGCTTCTATAGTGTATTTATTGAAGAAATTTTTTTAAAGATTTCTACTCTATATAACCCAATACCCTTCGTTTATTAGCATTCCATTTATCCCATTGTTTTATTGATGGATGAAGATAATAAATATCCATGATAGCTGCTTTACTTGAAACAGGAGATGAAGAAGAAGCTTTGATGCATGTACCATAAGGGTTGTTTGTGAATTGCGTTTGGAAGAGAAGGGAGGGGACGGGAAAGCTTGTAGTGTAAATTTTACACCCTTCGAAACCCTTCCTTCCCATAGCCAGCCAACCTCTAGGTTTATAACTGTGTGACCTCTAGAACATATTGGTCCTGAAACTTCAGGGTTTATGTTTACTGAGAATTGGGATTTCATAGGCCCTATCTGCCATGAAATGAAATCTAGAAAAAGACTTTAGATCACTGGAGGAAAAAAAATGGAAGGTAACATTGAATGTATATGTTTTAAGTTGAATAATTTTATGACAAACTAAGTTGTGTGGTTTGTCTTTAGTCTTTATGTGACACCGATAAGCATATTTTACATAGGGTGTAATGTCTTTTGCCCCTTTATTTTTGTGTCCAATATTATTTAGGAAGATGCCGTAAGATTAATTACACTTTTTTATTTGGGGTCAATTTATATTAGATGAGGCTCGAACCCGAGACCTCTTAGCGAGGAGGGGGGACATATGCCGTCTGAGCCATGGCTCATTGGCATTACACTTTTGATTAAACATATTTGCTTTCAATGGAAAGTAAATAACTAAATATGGATATCAGTTGAACATACGAATGTTGTGGACCATTGTTTTGGTCTATTTGTTGTTATTCCAAACAGGAACACTGCATTTAGTCATTTACAACTTCTGTTCATGTTTAAAACTTTGTTGCATTATTTTTATGATATGTTTTTCTTATCTGCTTTGCTCATTTGTTTCACTTCAGGAAATGGTAGATGATAACGATGAAAAGTTGAAAGGACTAAAAAACGAGATGGGGGAAGAAGTGTACAACGCTGTGGTGGAAGCTTTAAGAGAGATAAATGAATACAATCCAAGTGGACGGTACATAACCTCGGAATTATGGAACTACAAAGATGGAAGAAAAGCCACTTTGCAAGAAGGGGTAAATTTTCTATTGGAGCAATGGAAACTTCATAAACGTTAGAGGGAAATTATGTAAATGCTTGTATGTGAATAGCTGGAAAGAAAATTATTTAGACAAGGACTAAGTGCTTAAATTTACATCTTTTCTCTCAAAATACTTCTAGATTTATTGCATTCGAAATTTTATATTAATGTTTCAAATCATTGTCCTTCGCTATAGCAATGTGCTTTAATTATGAAATATGCTTGTGGAAATGTCTTCACTTAATTTTTATCATCTGATTAATTTACTCTGTTGTTACATTATGTTTCATTGTTTCTTTGTCAATATTATTCTTAGAATTGTAATCGTGTGAAGGATAAAATTTAAAACTAAATAAATTTTTTAATTAATATGTGAGAATGACACATAATAAAAATATATTATAATTATGCCACTTCTTTTCTTAAAGTGACGAGTAAAGAAGGACTGGTGTAGTTTTGTATAAGGTAAATGTGGATTGCGATGCGATTATCTTGCTCTTTTACTTTAAGAATAGATGAAGCAAAAATAAGAACCAAAATAAATTCTTCTGTCGAAGATGTTCTAAGGCACACTTATTAGAAAATCCTAATATATATATATAAAAAAACCGACTTTCTTGTAATATAATTCAACTTGCATTATGCCTAAATCAGACCTTTTCGCAATTTCACAAATAAATTAAAGATAACCTCAACATTACTAACGTAATTAATACATAAGATAGGATCAGAGAAGTTAGGAAAACCATCACGGAAGGCATAGAATCTACTTTTAATACCAATATATCAAAGAAGAGACAAATACTCTTATTAATCAACGTTGATTTGAATTTTTTTTCTCCTTTAACTTTTCGGCGCTGGTAAATAAAGCATGCTTAATTATGAAAGATGCATGCATCAACTAACCACACTTTTCGAATTTCAATCAGTAGTAGCTTATCATTAGTACTAACAAAATGAATCATATCCAAGGCTCGAGATAGCAAAGCATAAACTCACATCAAACTCAAATCAGCAATATCAATGAGAAATTATAATTATAATTAACAAAGAAAATATTTAACCAGAGATCATGTTATATATATATAATATATATATAAGTAAGCATAGCTGCGGGCATATAAACTTGCAAGCCACTTCAGCTCCTTTCAAAAAGTTCATTACATCATCATATTCTCCTTCCATCTTTTACTCAAAATGGAGAGAGATCTATATAAAATAATAAAAACCTTGAAGAAAAACCTAAACCCATATACCGAAGACATATATTTGATTGATTCCCCACTACCTCAAAACAAGACAAAGAAAATGTCAAAAAGTATCACTAATACATACCACCGCTTTTTAATTTTCTATTTAATGATGTTCATTGAACATATATATATAAGATGTGAAATATTGTACCAATTCAAATATTATTTATCATTAGATAAAATATAAACTCCACTTAAAGTGAGTCTATACCTCGTTTAATGATGAATAATATGCAAATGGATACAAATATTTCACAAATAAAATATATAAGATAATAACATGGAAAAATTTTTAAATATATCGATATACCGATATTTCAATAATTTTTAACCGTTAATCTTAATTATAAAAAATATATATAATATATATAATTAGAATAACTGTTAAAAATCATTGAAATACTAGTGTAGCGGTATACTCGAAAACTTTCCCATAACATGTTTGTATGTATGTTTTTAGACCCTAAAGTTTTTGCCGGTGAAGGTTTGGCCAAATTGCCAATTAGAGGGTGCAATGTTCCAAGAAGTGGAAGTGCGACGGTCACTGGCTGTGACCCTGAAGGAGAGTGACTGACCAACCAAAACAGAGTTTGATTGCCAGTTTTGACCCCAGTTACGGCTCATGGTCATCCACCCTGTATTGGAACCCTTCACACTCGCCCTCATGACATCCCCTGCACCTGCCACGTTCGTGATCAAAACCAAGTTGAAGTAACGGAAACCGTTGATCGTGAATCTCATCCCACCTTGCTTGCGGCATGGAACCCTGCACAACAGGGGCATAATCGTAATAAAACATTGTTACAGGGTTTTATCAATTTTTTAAGAGAAAAAAAATCCACCAATTATGACTTAGTATTTGTAACCTTTAGACAAATATAGCTTGTTAGATAAAAATAAAATTTTTTATTTCTTTTTTAATTTTCCTTTTCTGTATAGTTAACCAGTGTGGGAGGGAATCATGATGCATGGAGTGGAAAGATGAAAAAAGAAGATTCTATTGTTTGGGGAATCGTGCAATTACGCGGCCAAATGTTTCAGAATCCCGAATCCCGTTGAGATGAACGGTCCAGATTGTCCGTTTTCGGCTACTGGGGTCCACGTAGAAAATGGTACCCTCCTCTCATTTGTATTCATAGTTGGGAGTTGAGACTACATCGTCAAATATTGCGTACCATTCCCACTATTACTGTCTTGTCTCCACCGTAGCAGAATATGAGCTCACTTTGTCTCCCCAAGCGACACCGTTTCCTCTCTTTTTTTATTCTTTGATAAGTTGAAAAGCCACAATCTCAAAAAGTCAAAGAAGAGTTAGTTACCTGCGGTAAGAGACGGGAACAATGCCAGCGCGGTACTGAGCGATCTTGAGGAACATGGGCATGGCGAGATCGAAGTGTGGCCTTGGAGGGTTGCACCAACCTCCATTGTCACTTGGGAGAGCGTAGTTGGGAGGGCAGAAGTTAGTTGCCGTCACGAATATCGATGGCGAACCCGCATGGCACCAGTTGGGGTCGTTGGCGCATTTGATCTCGAAACACGCTCCGCAGCTGAAGCCATTGTTGAACAGTGCAGTGCTCAACGCCGCCGTGTTCACGCCGTACCCTTGGCTGTACAAGTTTCCATAACCACATGCTCCTCCTGCGTAGTAATAATAATTGCAAGTTAATTTTCAGCTTTCCTTTCTCTTCTCTTCTAACATTTACCGGTAATTATTAATTAAAAAAAAATAAAAAATTGATATTTTTTTATTTTGGAAGCTAGAGTTTTTCAAAGGTGGAAAATGAGAGGACATTATATGTGTGGGTTTGGACTTTGAAGGTTTGGTGATAGATGGGTTTAGTTGAAAACAGAGGAAAACAGAGGAAACATAGTAAAATATAAGAAAAGTGAAGGTTTTTGAGTTGAAGGGTTAGAAAGGAAGAAACTTTGAAGTGATGGTGGGTACCCATTGTTCCGGAGGCGTCGCTGCCACCGTAGAATGTGGCGTGAGCAGTCTCCCATGCGGAGCCAGTGTAGACACCGGGGATTCTGGCTTGTGTTGTTGTGAAGAGAGCTAGTAAGAGTGTTGCAATGCTGATGATTTTGGTGGCCATGGTTTCTTCTCTCTGTATGCGAGTTTTAGTTGTTTTGGACACAGAGAAAGAGAAGGCCAAAGGGTTGTGTTTGTGTGAGGAGGGAAGAGTGTGGAGAGTGTTGGTATTTATGGAGGGAGAGCAATGGGTCATTGTTGAGGTTTAGGGCATCAAAAGTGGAAACTGAAAACTGAAAAGTGGTGTTTAACATGTTAAAAATAATTAAAAATTAATTTTTAATTTTAAAATATAAAAATAAATCATTTTTAAATATTTAAAAGTTAATATAAAAAGTAAATTAGAAAAAAATTAAATACTAAATAATAGATACTATAAAATTAATCAAAAATATATGAATTAAGCTTTTCTGAGAATGTCAATAATGAAATAATACTTTAATTATTTTTAAATTAAGTGTCGGATATTGGAATCTTAATTTCTTTGTGCAATAATTTATTGGTCAATGACAAATCGACATGAAAAAATTGAAGATGTGGTAGGCAACCAATAAATATTACAAATTTAAAATTGATTAAACCTTAATTTACTATTTTACTAAATTTTTATTTTAAAAAATATTTTTTCAATATATATATATATATATATATATATATATATATGTATATATTATATTCTTAAATTGATTCTCAACAAATTTTATATCAGACAAATTAATTGATTATATATTTAAATTGATTCTCAATAAATTTTATATTACACAAATTATTTGATCTGGTTTGATCCCCATAAAATTGTTTGAAACCATTTGTACT
The DNA here is from genome assembly GCF_014773155.1 of Arachis stenosperma. Taxonomy (NCBI): domain Eukaryota; kingdom Viridiplantae; phylum Streptophyta; class Magnoliopsida; order Fabales; family Fabaceae; genus Arachis; species Arachis stenosperma. Next base: position 16,494,526 of record NC_080383.1, on the reverse strand, counting down.
TCTGTCTTCCAACATTTCAAATTTTACTTTTCAAATATTCAAACCCCAGGAGATCTTTTTCTCCATATAAAAATTACTTTTTGAAAAATCAAATCCTCAAATTTTAGTAATTTTAAGGTAATTACTTATATAAAAATGTTAAATAAATTAGTAAAATATATTAAATTATTTAATAATTTTTAACTGTTATTTTCATATGATTATATACCTTCGTCTGAGTGGGTATTATTCATTAATTTTTACTTGCTTTATTTGTTTGCATTAGGAATTAAATTATTTAATTCTTAGCACCGATAATTCTCTTGTTGATTATATTAACAATAATGAGATTTCAACTTCAACTTTCATATATTTTATTGAAATGTTTTATTATTAGGATCATTCTTTGATACACGAAATCTAATTCTTCTTAATTCATCACAATAAAATAGGTAAAAGAAAAAAAAAGATATAATAAAACAAACAAATAAGTGATTATTAAATAATAATATAATGTAAGAATCTTGTATTCAATGCAAGAATCAAGATAATATAATGTAATTGCTTTTTTCTTTTTGCAAAATATGCAACTCCATTTACGTTAAAAATGTGATGTATCACATTGTCTAAAAGCTACACTAAATTGGTGGTCGTTGATTAATTATATATTCTTATGCGTAGTTTTTAGTAAATAAATAAATCATTATTTTAAATTTACACGTACCATTCTAAATAATATTCTTAAAACAATCTTAATCTCCAAAATATTTTATCATGTAACAAAAAGCTAACATTATACACACACGGGGCACAGGATTCGGTGGTCCAAGAACCTTTGGACCACTTAGTAGTCCAAGTAAAAAACATGTTTTTAGAGTTTTTTTATCAATTGTTACGTAGTCCTTGAACTAATTTTAATTACAAATCAACCCCATATATTTTATTTAATTATAAAAATAGTTTTTTATTTTATAAATTATTATTTTATCAATTATTTATTATATTTATTAACAATCAAATACAAAAATAACAACCAATTATATCCTCCATTCATCCTAATAATTCCAATTGATCAAAAAATTAACTTTGATCTCGTTACGTTCGTCCATGGCTTCCAAATCGTGTTTCCTTGAAATTCAATCGATTGGTTTACACTATATCACAAAACAATCGATTGAAAGTTGTAAGGTAGAATGGTAAAAAGCTTATACCAATTGATTGTTTATACTTTCCAATCGAATGAATGCCTCAAAATAATCGATTGTTGTTGTTACTCAATCGATTGAATTCACGAAAACAACATGGATTTGCCAAATACAATCGATTGGAAAGTGATGACATTGAAGTTTTAGCCAAATTCAATCGATTGGTAATGTAATCCAATCGATTGGAAGGTGATGAAGTTGAATGTTTTGCCAATTTCAATTGATTGGTAATGGTACATAAAATTAATTTATAGATTGGTAATTTATAAAATTAATTTTGCCGATCAATAGTACCTTTTGCTTTTATTCAAGTAAGGCAGAGTAAAAAATACAAAAAGTATATGATATTGATAAGTAGCAGCGTATCAAGTAGTAAGTATGCTTAATTTATTTATTTGTGTTATGCACAAATTTAGTTTCGTTAAAATATTAGTAATCAGTGCTCTAATTTTTGTAAATATGTTTTGGGATAAGTGTTTGCAATTAGTTATTAGAACATATTGAGTAAATTCTTTTAATATATTTAGAGTTAATATAAAATTGAGGGTAAAAAACGCATTTAAGCCAAGGAGAGAAGTTTATTACGCATATAAGTCAAACAAGAATCTGATACAAGAATTCACCAAAGCACACTTTAATGTAATTCGAAACAACTTTATTCGAATTACATTCCTTAATAATTCGAATCAATACAGCTCCAATTATTCCCAACCATTGCATACAAGTAATTCGAATCAACTTAGAACGAATTATAAAAGCATAATTCGAATTGTATCAATTCGAATTAGTAGGAACACGTGAGTAGGAGGAAGTTCGAATCAAATTGATTCGAATTACTCACATTTCGAATCAAATGGTAATTTGAATTACACATTATACAATAAGATACTAGAAAAAATACTATATAATATAAAAAAAATATACTAAAAGAAGTATAAAACAAGATTATAGTAAATTAATTTTAGTATAAAATTATTAAATATAAATTAATTTTAACTCCTATTAGTATATTGAATTAAAAATAACATATAAAAATGTACTTGTATTTATTAAATTTTAATAACATATAAAAATTTAATGACTTTTTAAATATTTTTTTATAATAGGAGTACATTTTTATATACTTTAAATACTTTATATAAAAATGTACTTGTATTTATCATACAAAAATAAAGTGTTGTGCCAATATAATAACATTATAATATTTTAAATCAATTTTTTTCTAGGATTTTAGATTAAAAGCAGCACATGAAAAAACATTATTGGTATTTTAAAGCTAACTTAATTAAATAAGATAGAACTGTATTCTTTAGGATTTTATGTACATAATTAGGCTAATTTTTTTTTTAATATTGATCAAAGATGTGTGTTACACTATGTTATTTAGTTTCAGGTAAGTTTTACTCTATTATAATTTTTTTTTTTACTTTTCTAAAGACACAAATCTAAAAAATTTTATAAATTAATTTAAAAGAAAATATCATTGACGTTTTATAAATTTTATGTACCATTACCAATCGATTGAAATTTGACAAAACATTCAACTTCATCACCTTCCAATCGATTGGATTACATTACCAATCGATTGAATTTGGCTAAAACTTCAATGTCATCACTTTCCAATCGATTGTATTTGGCAAATCCATGTTGTTTTCGTGAATTCAATCGATTGAGTAACAATAACAATCGATTGTTTTGAGGCATTCATTCGATTGGAAAGTATAAACAATCGATTGGTATAAGCTTTTTACCATTCTACCTTACAACTTTCAATCGATTGTTTTGTGATATAGTGTAAACCAATCGATTGAGTTATCATTCAATCGATTGTTTTGAAAAACCAATCGATTGAATTTCAAGGAAACACGATTTGGAAGCCATGGACGAACGTAACGAGATCAAAGTTAATTTTTTAATCAATTGGAATTATTAGGATGAATGGAGGATATAATTAGTTGTTATTTTTGTATTTGATTGTTAATAAATATAATAGATAATTGATAAAATAATAATTTATAAAATAAAAAATTATTTTTATAATTAAATAAAATATATGAGGTTGATTTGTAATTAAAATTAGTTCAAGGACTACGTAGCAATTGATAAAAAAAACTCTAAAAACATGTTTTCTACTTGGACCACTAAGTAGTCCAAAGGTTTCTGGACCACCGAATCCTGTGCCCACACCACGGGTGAAGCCAGAAAAAACTTAGGGGCCAACATTTGAGTTAATTTTAAGGAAAAAATATATATTATTTTTAGTTATAAAATATTAATAGTTTAATTGTAAACTGATATCGTATTCAATATTAGTGTATTGATAAGTTAATTCATAAAATATTAATTTACTAATAAATTAATTAGTATACTATACTTTTTAAGCAATACCTATTAGCAATAACGAAGTTGAATATTAAAATACTATAGTTTATTAAGCATTTTATTTTGAACAAATAATTTATCAATAAAAATACTCATAAATTTTAGGGAGATGATCTCCCCCTTTGAAGTACTACACTACCCTTCACCATTACTGTATGCACACATATTGTAAGGAATTCACTTTAATTTCTACTCTCCACGCGAATGAATTTCACCCAAATTAATCATACATACTTCACAGTTGAAGAAGAATAAGAAGGGGGTGATGTGAGAAGCTAAGTAGTAGTGGGGATGAGTAGTGTAGGAGACAAAAGGGTTTAAGGGATCATCAGGGCCACAATACAATGCTCATATAAACTAACCTTTGCTTCACTTGCAAGTTGTGTTATTAACCAATCCCATTCCAACCATTTCTCATTTTGGAATCTTTGATTCGTTTTTCAAGGTAGAATCTAAAATAGATGATACTATACATGTCATTTTTTGACTTATTTGTTACCTAAGAAACATACAAAAGACAATCTAACCTGTTGAAAAAAGTTTTATATAATAGCCAAAAAAAAAAAGACAAAAGTGATTTTTATAATAGCGACGAACGAAATAAGAACAGTCTAAATAGTGAAAATAGAATTGTAATAATAGAGCTATACAAATTTCGTACTGCTAGACATATTAAAAAAATCGCTGTCATTTATAAAATATTATTGTAAAAAATATTGTATATATACATATAATATTTTAGCCTTTTTTATTATTAGACAAAAAATGCCTTTGAATTCGTCATTTGTGATCAAATTTATACTAGTTTTTATAAATAACAAAATGTTTTATTTTATAAATTATATATAATGAATGACATTTTATTATTTGGACATCAAACTACTTTCATATTTCTTTTATATAATAGATATATTAGCCGTAGATAATTGAATAGTTATATATACATTTTTGTAATGGAACATACACATAACTCTCTCACAGGGAATATACTATTCTAAAATTATAAAATTATTAAACATAGTCAATATATACTCATAATAGAGTTGAATAATGTCTTGGTTGATCATATATATAGGCATAGATCATTTAGCTCAGCTTGGAGCCTTCGATTAGTAAGATCTCTTAATGATCTATTATCATTTCCAGTAATTGATAAGCTTAATGTATGTCTTACGTTGTTTAGAAACATGTTTATAGATCAACTAACGGAATGGAATGAGTACAATAATTTTCAATCGACCTAAACTTTTGTTGATGCAAAAGTAAATAAAAATTGTGGAGCATATAATAATATTTATAAAAGAAAGAAAAAAAATATAATTCTTCTTAATTTATCACAATAAAATAGGTGAAAAAAATAATAATAAAACTTAAAGTAATGTTATCTATAACTGATTTTTGTTGATGTTAGACTAATTTAATTGAACTTGATTAACAAAATTACTTGCATATATAATATTATTCTAATAAAACAAACAAATGAGTGATTATTAAATAATAATATAATGTAAGAATCTTGTATTCAACGCAAGAATCAAGATAATAAGATGTCTCAGTTTGCTACAACATTTTTTAATTAGTCCTAAATATACACTTTTAAACTAATCACGTAAAATAATGACTAATGCTAAATATAGCACACATATTATTATTCTCTTAATTGTCAAAATTAAATATGATAAAATAAAGTTAAAGTTATACCTCAGATTAATAATTTAATATACATATTAATTATAAGTTTAATTACTTTATTGATTTAAAAATTTTTTTTAATTAGATCTTTATAGTTTAAAAACTTAAAATTGGGTCGTAATTTATATTAGATAAAAAAAATTGTAATTATTACATCCTTACAAGTTGTTATTCAAAAAAATAAAGACATTAATCATAAAATATTTGCTTTGAAAATATTTCATAATTCATTCTACATCAAATATAAAAATATTTTTTTTAAAAATGTAAATTTTAAAAAAAAAATTAGAAATGACATAATTAATTTTTTTATCTAATATAATTATAGAGACTCAATAACAAACTTTTAGATTATAAATATATAACTGAAAATGTGATGAAAGTATGAGAACTAGTATAATTAATTAAACCTCAATTATAACCAAAATAATTTAGAAATTGTAGATACAAAAATAAAAATACTCATAAATTTTAGGGAGATGACCCCCTTAGCTTTCAAGTACTACACTACATAGTACATACCCTCCACCACTACTGTATGCAACACATATTGTAACGAAAATTTCTACTCTTCACGCCAATGAATTTCACCCAACTTAATCATACATACTTCACATTTGAAGAATAAGAAGAAGGGTGGTATGAGAAATAGTAGTGGGGATGAGTAGTGTAGGAGACAAAAGGGTTTAACTGTTTAAGGGAGCATCAGCGCAGGGCCACCATACAATGCTCATTAAATCAACCTTTGCTTCACTTGCAAGTTGTGCTATCAACCAATCCCATTTCAACCATTTCTATTTTTGGAATCTTTGATTGATTTTTCAAGGTATAATCTAAAATTGGATGATACCATACATATCATATTTTGACTTGTTATTACATAAGAGACAGACTAGACAATCTAAATATCTTATTAGCTAAAGAAAAAGAAAGCAAAAACCATTCTTATTATAATAAAGACGAACAAAATGAGCAGTCTAAACTGTGAAAATAGAATTATGAGAGAGCTATACAAATGTCGTGTTGCTAAATATATTGAGAAAATCATTATCATTTATAAAATATTATTGTGAAAAATGTTGTATATATGCATGTAATACTTTAGTTTTTTTTATTATTAGACAAAAAATACCCTGGAATCTATCATTTGTGATCAAATTCACTAGCTTTTATAATAATTGGTGTATCAATAGACACATTTGGTGTCTATTATTCTACCTTGTTAATATATAAAAAGAATAATAATAAATTTGAAATTAGTTAGATGATAAACAATAAAATATTTTATTTTATAAATTATATATAATGAATGACATTTTATTATTTGGACATCAAAGTACTTTCATATTTCTTATATACATACATAACTCTACATAGGAATATATTATTGTAAAATTAAAAAATTATTAAACACAATCAATATATATTCATAATAGAGTTGAATAATGTCTTGGTTGATCATATAGGTATAGATCATTTTAGCTTAGCTTGGAGCCTTCGATTAGTAAGATCTCTCAATGATCTATTATCATTTCCAGTAATTGATAAGCTTAATGTATGTCTTACGTTGTTTAGAAACATGTTTATAGATCAACTGACGGAATAGAATGAATACAATAATTTTCAATTGACCTAAACTTTTGTTGATGCAAAAGTATATAAAAATTGTGGATAGCATACAAGATTTATAATTATTTACATATTTTTATTTAGTGTGAAAACTGAAAAGTCATAACTGATGTGCATGTATATGTGTGTTAACCGTCAAAATAGAAAAAGGGAAAAGAAGGAATGAGAGGGAATGGGACCCACGTGGAAGGAATGGGAAGACATGGCGCATTTATCGCTCCACGTATTACGCCCTGCATTTGCCGTACCTTTCTTGCTTCCTTCTAACGTCAGTCTCACCTACGATTTTTTATTTTTTTCGTTGATAAAATCTTATTCCGACTCTTAACAATTTCACAAAAATTCTATTCATCCCGGCCCTAATAAAAACATAAGGTGTTAGTGCCATTGCAATTCTTATTTGTTATCTCTGAGTAAGAATGACAAAAAAAATTCAAACCCGCAATATTTATAAAGATTATTAATGGAAAGCAGAATAGAGACATGCAAAGTCTTTAAGACCTGTTTGATTAGTGTTTATGTCTATTAAACACATGAACAGTTACACACGTTTAATATTTATTTTGTAAGATATACAAATAAAGAAACACGATTACATATTGAGATACACAAAATATATGTATTTTATATCTCATCAAAATAATAAAATACAGTGAGACACAATTTAAAATTTAATTTTAGACAAATTTATTTTTAATATTTTTTTTAAATTTTAATTTTATCCTCATTTATTTAACTTTTTTAGTCTCTTCTTCTTCTACACTATCTCAGCCTCCTTCTTCTTCTCCTTTACGCACTTTCTTCTTCTACTGTAACAATTTTTTTCTTCATCCTCCACTGCAGCTATTTTCTTCTTCTGTTTCTTTCTTCTCTTAACCCTCAAATCTGGCCACAGAACTTCTTCTTTTTCCTTAAATCTGACCAGCAAAACTTCTCTTTCACAACTGACTATAAAATTCTTCTTGTTTTCGTGCCTCTTTTTTGGCAGTCATGGATGTCACCATGTCACCCTATTCTCGCCATTGCAGATTGCCACAGGTCTCATTGCGTCACCGCTATGGGTCTCATTGCTTCACCACCACCATTTTTCAGATCTATTCCAGCTCCTTCTGTTTTTTTTTTCCTTTTTTTTGCTAGATCTGCAGTTTATCATCACCTTCTTCTTTACTTCTATCACTTTTCTCAAACTTCATCACATTTCTCTCACTTTTATTTTTCTTTATATTTTAATTGATGATCAGTTTTTAATTTTTAAAATATAATTATTGAAATTCTTCATTCTATTTCATTTTTTAATTTGAATTGTTAAACTAATAATTAAGTTTTTTGAAGATATTGATTTGGATTGAATTTGAAAAAATTAGCACTGATGTTAGAAACAAATGATAATGATAATGTTAGTGATGGTTATGTTTAGGATAAAATAGACATTTTAATTAGATATTGTGTTTTGTGTATCATCACCAAACACAATAATAAAATTTGTGTATATTTGTGTTTATGTCTACTTGTGTATTTATATTTATGTCTTTGTGTCTAAATGACCCTAACCAAACGCAGCCTTATGGACATAAGGACTTGTTCCACAAATAAATAAAAGAGACGGAGACTGAAGTATTTACCTCATGAAAATCTGCTAGAGTAAAATTATTTGAATATCTTTTATATGTGTGTATAAAGACTCGCAAAATTTTATAGACATGGCATGTTCTTATGAATAAATAGGGGCAAAAATAGAGATTGAAACTGAGATATCTGTTCTACGTAGACTTGTTAAAATAAAATTATTTGAATGTTCTTTATATGTGTAAATCGAATATTGAGGTATTTATTTTATATTGATCTATTAGAGTAAAATTATTTAAATATCCTTTATGTGTCTGCATGTGTGTGCGCGTGCGTGTATGAAAAAGAGTATTATTACCGGATTATGATCGTCGAATAACATTTGTTATGTTATTATATTAAATTTTTATTTTAATTTGTTTGTTGATTTAATGTTTATGTTATTTTGTTAAATGTGCTTCAATTGTGTTTAATTTGATATATTTTAATTAAATTGTATAAAATTTTATCATGGTTGTATTACAAAAAAAAGTTTAATACAATCTCTCTCTTTGTTACTCAATAGATGTCAAACCCTAACAAAAAAGCATGAGCCGTACAAATCAATCCTCAACTTCAAATAAGTGTTCATGGAGATCTTCAATACTTCCTTGGATACTTGAAAGTAGTCGGTGCATTGAAATTAATTGGTATTTTCAAGTCTTGGGTTGGATTGAGATCTGGAGTTGGGATAAACTGAAAAAGTTTTGTTGTTGTAAAGCAGCTTCTGGTTGCCAATATCTTTGCAAAAGCTCCAACGATGTTACTTGGTTTAGGAGGTGTTGGGTTGGATGTTTTTAGAGTTATATTTGAAGGTGAAAACTCAGGTGCAGTCGACTTTACGTGAAGTTGATATTTGAGAGTTATTAGATAAAAATTTAATCATATTTGACTTCACGTGAAGTCGACTTCACCTGAGTTTTCACCGTATTTGAATTAGCAACTAATGTCACAATGCAAGGGAATTATTGAAATTGGGCACATATGGTCTTACAATATTAAACTCTTATCGACTTATTAAGTAGACAACTAAACTCCTAAAGATTTGAAGAAGAAACTCTTAAACTCCTATCAATTTATTTTTAAGAGTAATCAAAACTTCCAAATTATTTTCATTCCTTAATTTTTTTACTTATTTAATTTTTAAGCCCCGAATAAGAAAATCATCATTGTCCTAAGCAGAAAACAACTCACTCTCATAGAAATGCAAGCAATGTAGAATTGTCTTCGTTTTCAATTGTCCAAGAATTTAATAAAAGGGTCAGAATGTTTAATGAAAGCAATAGATAGGAGTCGCAAACTCGCAATGGCATTATGTTTTCATTAGAGGGCACGTAGGGGCTTAGAAAATTGTTAGGAGCCATAATGAGGTTTTATATTTTAATTAGTTCTTTATTATGATATCTATTAGTCTAATAAACAGGGACGGAGTTAGATAAAATATTAGAAGGATAAAAAATATTTAATTTACACAATAAAATAAGACTAAAATAAAATTAAAAAAAAAAACTAAACTAAAATTTACATATAATTTACATGTAAAAGATTAAAATTAGGAAAGACTATTATCCATTTTTCTATATGTAGTTTCGCCCCTGCTAATAAAACAAAGATTAATTAACTGTAGACTAATAAATTATTATATACATTGAATTTTGGCACTTATTTAAACCAACAAATAAATTAATTACTCCATTGATCTAAGTTGTTTTCTTTTTAAACGCTGAAATATTTTGGACGTTACAAACCTAAAGAAGAAGGTAGTGCCTTATGGTTTCATTCAATATTATAGTAAATAAAATAAAGTCAAAAGCTTAGAATAAATAAACCTATTTGTTGGTGTATACAATGCAATGTCTTATTAAAACATGTTCTAAAGTTATTATTAATCATTATTAAGCGAACATTCAAACCAACCAAGAAGCAATATATATTAACTAAATTCTATAATACTACGTGATCAAATTATTTGATAATTAAATTAATCTAATAATAAAAAAATTTAGTGAAAAAAATATATAAAAAAGGAAAAAAATTAATTAAATTTGACTATAAAAATAATTTATTTATCTGATATTTTTTAATTAAATTATTATTTACTCATATTTAAATTTGATCAACATTTTATCAATAAAATTTTAATATGTTTTAAATTAAAGTTTTGTATATAAAAATATTATTGTTGAAATGGATCTCCCACTTGTAACCACCGACTCCTGAGCCACCCTCTTTTTTAGAGTTTGCAACATTATTTTGTTAAATTATCCAATCATATTATCAAACAAATCAACGATATCTTCCACGTAGTCAATATAATTAAGCCGTATAGTTCAACATCTAAATTTACATTCATACACACCACCTACCATTATATTCTCAAGTGATGACTCGACTTTCCTTTTATCCGATAAAATTAAAGACTTAAGACTATACGCCTAATTAAATATATATATATACTAATAATATTAATAATAACGTGCATGCAAGTACTCCAAACAGCATCTAATATTTGACTTCTAATCTAAATTCTTAGTAGCTTTTCATTTTCTTAAGAGTACAAGACCTTCTAATAATAATTTATCAATATATACACTTGATTGTTTCAATTGATAAGGTTTTGTATTTCAAAATAATAATAAACATTATAGTATTACTTAGCACAAATTGATAAGGTTAGTAGAGCCATGTTTCTTGCCTCAAGTTATGGACGTGGAAAACGAAGAAAAAGAAAAGAACAAGTTAAATAAATGCATGCTTAGCTTGATACTGGTCTATTTCATACCAAATTACCAATATAATGTTTGTCAATAAATAATAAATAATGAAAAGTAGTTTGTCATAATAACATAATGCATCTCCGTCACATTGACTTCCTTCCCAATTGGGATTTTTTTAAATAAATATTTTAAGTATTTTTTTCAAAATTTGCTTTTCAACTTGTGCTAGAAATATGCTGTTCTTTTTTCGTTTTAAATTTTACTTGATGATGTTGAATTTTAATTAATTTATTATTTTAAACAAGATATTACTTGTTATATGTCGTATATTAACAATGTATTATGTACTTTTTTATTTGATTTTTTTTTACATTTCTTCATAGTCGAGGATCCCTGCAAAATACGTGTGGAGTTAGCTGGGAGTGAAATAGGGAACTTATTTTTTTCGGAAACACATGTAATTAGGTCGTGTTTGGGACCAAATCCATGTTTTTTTTAACTTTTTCTGTTTTTTTTTTTCCTTTTTCCAAAAATATTAATAAGAAGTGCTCTAAGTCTCTAATTAATTAAGGCGTTTGGTTTATTTGAGAGCCTATGCATTAGAAGTACATAGTATGGTTTTTCTTTCTTTTTATGTATAGTGGGTTTATCTATCATGTGTCTTAAAGAGCATATATTTTAAGATTGCAAAACAAAAATTTTTTTATTAAAAATATAAAAAATTTAAGTTTTTAATGTATTTATTTTATATTCATTACATAAAAATATTTAAAACTTTTTATTAGTGATAATCTTATAATATGTAAGACACATGTTAGCTAAACTTTATTTTATATATATATATATATATATATATATTATTGATTTGCATATCTATCAAGTAAAAGTGTATATATATAATATATGGATTGGATAAAATCATATTTGTTGTTTTAGATCTATAAACTCAATAAAACTTCATTATTTTTGGGATACAATAATAACATCGAATAAAATACGAATCTAGATGAAAGTTGTACCAAAATGACAGTATTTATATAGAAAATATTAAGTCAGTAATAATCAAAAGATATGATTAAAATATAATCACCACTAATTTTAGAATAAGTCAATTACATACTAATAATTTAAAAGACTATTAAAACAAAACTAATAGCCAACATAACATTAACTTATTAATAAGTTCGAGTCTCGGACTAACTAATAATAACAAAATATTAAAGTCACAAATAGCTACAATGCTAAATCTCATAGAAGTGTAGCTATCATTCATCAATTGATTTATGGCTTGGTGTCAAGGTTGTGAACTTACTTTTTGTAGTGTTGACATGTTAATTTCATTTGCAAAACCTATAAAAATTAGTCTTTTTTCATATATGAAAGATTATTATATGAATTGATTAATAAAAAAATAAAGACATCATAATATATATTTTTAATTTTGGGTTTATTTCGAAGGTTATCTGAAACGGTGATTTGGGCTTGAACGTGACGTTTATACTCCTGGTGAGGCAATGTCTGACTTGTTCTTGTGTCGAGGTGTTACCGTCCGAGTTTCTCGTGAGGAGGTGAGGGGACTCCGATACTTAAGTTAGCAAGGAATTTAAACAAGTTTTTTGTTTTTAGTAGATTAGAACCTAAATATACCTAAGGGGTGTCAGTGTATTTGTAGTAGAATAGATAACCACCTTTTGGAGTAATTTTACTTTTGTTAGTGGATAATCGTTTCCTTTATCTTGAAAGTTTATTGATATATTCTTTTTAAATAAATAGGAGATATCTTAAGAGTCAGTTATGTATTTAGATAAGTGAGACCGAACTCATGTTGCTATGTCCGACCTCTATAATGAGATCGGCTACGGATAGATTGAAATGATATCTGTAAGTTAGGCTTTATTTATTTTAGATTTAGCTAAATTATGGGCTAGTGAATGAATAGTGCTCAACTAATAAACTAGGTTGAACGATTCAAATTAAACCTTGGTTCTAATCCGATTGAATGATTTAACTAGACCAATTTTTTAGATTTCGGATCTAACTTGAATTATATTAAAACTAAGCCAAATTTAACTCAAACTAATCGGGTTCAGGCTAGGTTTTTGGACCGGTCTATATCATGGATAAGAGCTTTAAGAGTTCATCAGTTGTTTTATTAATTAATTAAGTATTCAAATACACATTGAGGAATAAACTAAACTGGTTTAAGTTAATAGTTAATATGTAGTGCGTGGAACATATATATATATATATATATATATATATATATATATATATATATTTCATTCTAAAACACTTTTTATTAAGTAAGAGTTACTATATCTTTTATTCTCTATTTATTATATTATATTTTATATCAATAAGTTAAATTTAAATTTTAAAATTCAGAATACTGGTTTAAAGTATTTTGTTTTTTATTTTTTATTTTTTATTTTTTATTTGTTATTAACAAATTAATTTAAAAGAAATACATACTACTGTCATTATTTTTTGGAACGCATTTTATATATATATATATATATATATATATATATACACGCGCCAAGCGAGACATTATTATATACTTATGACAATCTATGATATGGTTAGGTAGGTAATTCAGTTTGACACCGACAAAAAATATACCGGATATGATAAAGTATAGAATGTCTCAAAAAGCATTCTTTACTGTTCTCATGACAAACAGATAACAAAATCATTATTCCTTAAGATTTGGATATTGCCGTTTGCACTATAAAAACTTTTTTTTTAAAGAAAATTATTCGATCTAATTGATTGCAAGTAGCTTATTTAATTTGCTCTATGCATGGGGACATATCCCGCATTATTGTACCATGTGTTAAAAAATGTGCGTGGATGGAAAAATGGAAGTTTGATTTCTAAGTCATTGCATCTTTTATTACACGAGACATAACCAAAGAAGTTAGGGTTAATGTTTAAATTGGTCTCCAAAAGATTACACGATTATCAATTTTATCTTCGAAAAAATTTTTTAATCAAATTAATCCTCGAAAGATTAGACATCAATCACATTTGTCTTTCTGTTAGTGGGCTCAAAAATTCCGTTAATGGCAGTACAAGTGGACCGTTAAGTGACATGTGTGTTAACAGGTGTGTACCCAGTTGGAAGCTGACAAGATATGTTCTTCTTATTATGTCAAATTAATCCCTGTTCCCATTTTATAAACCCTAACCCCCAAATTGAACAGAAACATTAAGGAGTGGTGCTGCAGTGGTGCAAAGACATAATCCAGATTTAGAAGCTAGGATGCAGAGCGCCGATGGAGGTCGAAGTGCTGGGTTATCACCGCGATCGGTTGGTAGCTTCGGCTCTAGCTCCTCCATGCGAAAAAGGAGGATGAAGATGGACAGAACTTGTTTCTGTGGGTTGAAAACTGTGATCAAGAAATCCTCAATACCAGAAAATTCAAGAAGGTTGTTTCACACTTGTCCAAGATATGGGGTCAGTTTAAATTGGTATGAACCATAGTTTCTTAAACCCCTCTTTCACCATTGATATGAGATTCAAATTTATCACTTCACATGTGCAGAAAGGCAGCCATTGTAACTACTTTAGTTGGGTAGATGATAATGAATATAATGCTTTTGAAGTTGCAAATGGTGGGGCAGAAGCAGAGTTTGAAGTTGAAAGTGATTATGAAGATTGGAAAGTGAAACTAGGTTGGAGAATGGATAGTTTGGAAGCTGAAGTCAGAGTAGTGAAGATGTTATTTTTTTTCATGTTTGTCCTAGTAATAATGCTTATATTAGTGGTTGGAGCATTTTGTGTTAAATCAGTGGGAAAGTGAAAAAGTTGTAAAAGCATTGGTGATGTTGTTGTTTTGTTGTATCTTGTTAAGATTATTGGTGAAATGTTGTTGTTTTGGTGTATCTTGTTAAGTTTGAACATTTTTGAATATCCATTAACAATCATGAAACCTGCATATTTTGACATTAGCGTAACAAATTTTTACACAATTCTAAAAGCAGGTGCATAAAAAATAAGTCTAAACATTTTTGCATAAGATAAATTAAGTCTAACCAGATGTATTAAAATCAAAGCATTTGCATGTCCATATAAGCATGCTAATATAATCTTCACAATAATACCAAACCTATTAATGAAGTCTTCATAATATCAAACATAAGTTACTTAATTTTGGGCTATACCAAAATATGAACAAGGTTGTACAAAATACTTCCATATGTCTATAATGCATAAAGATTCTAAAGTAGCAGCCCTTTACAAAATACATAATTTAGTCCTTAATGAACAACACAACTCAAACATCGTTGTCTTTTTTTCTCGGGTGTTTGAATCCTAGAGTTGATACAAAAGTCATGAAACTAGCAAGTTTCTTCGCAGTAGCAGAACTGGTGTCCTTGATTGTTTTAGCTGAAATTGGAATTGTTGTAGCTGCAGCCGGTTGTGGTGAGGCTGGGATTGTTGCTTTTCCTTTTTTAACATGAAGCTTTGGAGGCCTTGCTCTAACTTTATCCTGCATTTTATCATCATGAAGGATAAAGTCAAATTGACTAATCATTTTCACATTATAGAACATTATAATTTATAATAAAAGATAGATATCACTACTAGAAATAGGGTTTTTTCGGACGAATTTTGAGACGGAATTCAAATAAATTTCGAACAAATTATAGACAAATTTTTTTTTTCAAACAAATTTGGGATGAATTTTTTTTGTCCCAAAAAGCCTTGTTGCTAATTTAAATTTTGTCTGAAATTTCGTCCGAAATTTTTTTCAGACAATTTTGTGACAGATTTCGAATAGGCATTTATCTGCTAGATTTCTAACTATTATGATGAATTTTAGACGAATTTCAGACAGATTAGTCAACATAAAGATAACGTATTTCAGACAAATTTCAAACATAAAAATATTAATTTTTAGACAAATTTCAAACAAAAAATATACTTTATTTCAGACAAATTTCTAACAAATTTAGTCAAATATAACAAATTTTTTTTGAACAAATTTTAGACAAATCAAATATTTCTTTTCAATTAAATTTCAGACAAATTTAATTTAAAAGAATTTACGTATTTGAAACAAATTTCATACAAAACAAAAAAATATTTTCGCACAAATTTTCTACAAATTTAATATAATATTTCAAATAATTTTCACACAAAATAATTTGCTATTTAATAGATAAATATTTTAGAAAATAAATTATATTCAATCTGCTTTCTATATTAAGACCATCATAATCATTTTTTTTTCATATTATATCATCCAAATTCTAAACACATAATAAAATCATGAAAAAGTTAATTACCATAAAAGAGTTAAAAAAATATTTATTATTAAAATATTTTTGTCCATAAATGTAATCAAACTAAAATAAGAAAAAAATACTTAAACTAAAACAAAGAAAGCCTTTAAAAAGGTCAAATATCATGAGTAAAATAAAATGTACTAACTAAATTACTTAAAAATTCCTTAATCTAAATCAGAAAAAACATATACTCCAAATATCAATCACTCATGTTATCATCACTAGAGCCTGTCCCAAGCTCATCTTCCGTAGGATCAGATGATCATCTCAGTTGGTGCATTTGAAGTTGCTGTTGGTGGATTGGTAGGATCTTGGGTAACAAGATCAATCGGGATTCCATTGGGTGCATGTTCAGCATTAGCATTAGCAGGGGCAGCAACTACTGCAAGCTGAAGTTGCATAAGCCTTGCTTGTTCAGAAGCTTCCTCTTGTTTCTTCATTTTGCACGTTCTTCTGTTGTGCCCAACTTCACCACAATACAGGTACCGTATTGGGTTATACTTTCTTTTTATCCGTGTCTTTGAACTAACAGGTTGCTCATCTTTGTCCTTTCTCCTGTTCATTGTGGGCCTACCCGGCTTGATCTTGACTGGAGGCGGAACCGGTGCTGGCGACCCTGTTTTTTCCCATAGATCTTGCCCCTTTATTGGATTCACATTGAAGTAATATGTTATTCTATACGCATCCATCGTTAATCAATCGTGGCAATACTCCTCAGACCTCTTGTCATTCTTGTCTTGAATTGCAGCGATGGCATGCATGCAGGGCATACCTTTGCATAATACGACATAAGCACAACAGCATAACAAAATATGCACAAATTTACAAATCTAAAATAATTCAATAACTGCCCAGCCAAATTCACTAAATGCACAAATTTATAAATCTAAAAGAATTCACTAACTGCCCAGCCAAATTCACTAAATGCACAAATTTATAAATCTAACAGAATTCACTAACTGCCCAGCTAAAATTTATAAATCTAACAGAATTCACTAACTGCCCAGCTAATCAGTAAAGAAACACATTTTCATACATAATATTTCAGGATCTTAAATTCAGGAGCTATGGTGAGCATTCTTTATACCTGTCAGCTGCCAGAATCTACATGTGCAGGTGCGACTTTCCAAATCCACAACCATATTCGATGGCCAGCCTTGCACTTCATACAACACCTCCTTGTCATCACCCGACCATTGAGGAAACTAATTTCTTGACAGCTTTGTCATTGCCTCTAACCGGCTTTGTTGAACTGGAGTCAGAATTCCCTGATAGTGCAATAACTTTCGCCTATTCTCTATCATGCTCTTCATGATGATCCTCCTGACTTCTTCAGCTAGTGTCAAGATGGGATTTGCCCTGTAATGCTTTATTTTTGCGTTCAACGACTCACACGCGTTGTTGCATATTGTGTCCATCTTCGGCTCTTCTCTAAAGTGTGCCTTCGTCCATGCTTCTTTTGGCCATTTATCAAGGTATGCCCAAGCTGGCTCACTAATCTTTTTTACCTTGCTCATGTTTCTTTCAAATTCTGACACGGTTCTTGATCTAGCGCATTTCCATACCATATTCTTTAATTTCATGCTGCCCCATTGCTTTAAAAAATTCCTCCATAGATGCCAAACACAGAATCTGTGGTGAGCATTTGGCATGACTTCTTTCACAGCTGGAATCAGCCCCTGTATAAACATCAAAGCTCGAAAAGATAATGAGTTAAAATAGTCCTTAAATGATCATCATTAAATTAATTTAGTCCTTAAAAATCTTTTCGTAAATCAAAATAGTCCTCACCTTTTGCATGTCTGAGATAAATGCCCAGCCATGCTGTGTGTCACCGAGGTCATTGTGGAGAAATTCCAAGAACCAACTCCAATTTTCTTTATTCTCAACTCCCACAATTGCATAAGCAATCACGTAAACGTGATTATTGGCATCCTGCCCACATGCAGTCAAAATTTGTCCCCCATGTAGATTCTTCAAAAATGCCCCATCCAATCCGATCAACGATCTACACCCGGCCTTAAATCCTTTCTTACAAGCGTCGAGGCACACATAGAATCTCTAAAACTGTGGGGGGCTCTCAGGCATCGGAATCACTCCAAACTGAATTGTTGAACCTGGATTAGTGGTATACAGTTGATGGGCATAATCCCAAATCAGACCATATTGTGCAATCTCATCTCCCTCAATAACCTTCCTAGCTTTCCTTAATGCCCTAGTGATACATGTACTGTTCAACCGTATGCTACATTTTCTCATAAACCATTCATACACCTCTTTGTGCTTCATTGTCGGGTGTTTTCTTAGTTTAGGAATAAGCTTCTTCAAAGTCCACTCCTGAGTAGCAGCCCTATTACTCCTGCTCTTAGGACATGTATGTTTATCCACTAAAGTCTTAATCTGCCAAGACATATCGGATTTTTTCAAAGCACAATACACTACCCAAGAACAATTTTCTCCCCTACAAACAGCCCTAACCCGCACATTATCATTCTTCTTGAAAATAATATTCCTACTCTACTGTATAGTGTAGTCCCTAGTGGCATTCATAAACTCATGCTTTGTCTTGAAGATCATACCTACCTCAAGCTTAAGCTCTCCAAACCTGGCTTTCTCGTTATATGGTGGATAAAATGCACAGTCTTCCTCATCAGAATCCAATGCTTGATTCATATCCTCTGAGTGCCAGGATCCACATCAAATTTACTGTTAGAATCTACACCTCTTTTTGATCCTGAAAAATTGATAACAAACAGTATTTACAAAGTAATACAACACACCAGTATATAGTTTTATAAATACAGTTTCATAAATAAAGTTTCTAACACAACACTATAAATAATATAACAAAGTAAATTGCATGTCACCTGAATCTGATATCTCATCATCTTCAATATCCTCATAACTAGAGTCATCTGTATCAATTGCCTTTTCAGTGGTCTTGTGAGATGCAGGCCTAGACTTCTCCTTGTTTTCATATTTCTTTGAACCTGATTTCTTGCCTGCAACAACCCTACTATTACTATCACTATCACCAGAACTCTCATATCCATCTCCCAAGATCTTCGAAGGCTTATACAGACTATCTTCGGTACTCTCGTACGAATCATGAGAGTCACTATCCTCCTGAAGTGGAGCTGGGGTAACAACTCTACCATTCCTTGTCATATTGGTTTCCTTCACTGGTTCTTTCTTTTTTCTCCAACAACATGCTTCTTGAAAGGTTGAGATCTTGAGGATTGGCTGTGAGTCTTCAATAGTTGGGACTGAATTTTTAAGGGTTGGGTAGATGACCTTGATGGCTGAGATGAGGATTTCAGAGGCTGGTTATGAAGAACAAATTGTGTTTCAGGCTGTGATTTGGGCTGGGATTTTGGCTGTGGTGATGTATTGTTGGGCATAGACATGGGCTATGATTTGGATTGGGATAGTGGCTGTGATTTGGGCCTTAAACAGTATCTCTTATTCAATTGGGAAGTATTTGTGGCCTTAGATTTACAGGTGCTCTGGTTCTCTAATACAACTAACTCATCATCATCCTCACTCATACACTCCACCATGTGTGGCTTTGAGACTCTATGCACAAAATAAATATTGATCGAATTGTGATTCCTTCTACAATCCTTCACCATTTCCAACAAATCAGCATCTACTTCTAACTTCCTCAACCCAATTTCA
The DNA here is from genome assembly GCF_014773155.1 of Arachis stenosperma. Lineage (NCBI taxonomy): Eukaryota > Viridiplantae > Streptophyta > Magnoliopsida > Fabales > Fabaceae > Arachis > Arachis stenosperma. The sequence goes on along the minus strand of NC_080383.1, from coordinate 16,474,344 downwards.
AGTGACATTCCGGGTACTTTCCAGCAACAACCATCCACCTCTGAATATCCTAACTCCTTATAATATCCCTTTACAAAGAAAACATCTAGCGTATCCCCTTCAACTCCCGTTAACATCTTTGTATTGTCTGGTTCATAAATTTTTGATCCACCTTCATCATTCTTAAATTTTCCACCATGATGAAAAACAAATGTCATTGGATGATTTTCCATCTACAAATTAATAATAGCAACAATGAATCATGAGAGTGCACTCTATTTTGTTTTTTAGTACAATTTATTTATGTTTCATCAACGAAATTTCAGGAACTACTTTCATCTAAAATGAACACCGCAAAGAATTAAACCCTGTCTTTACAAGAACTAAACAAAACAAATAATTTAATCTATCCACCCACATTGCATTCGGCCATATCAAAACAGAGAGCATCCACATTTTTTCAACATACACAATGTCTGAACCATTATAAAACCAATATTCAAAATCATCGAATAGCATACCACACATTCATACAAAACAAAAAGAAAAAAGAAGTAGAGAAGGAACTCGCCATGCAAGAGAACTTACCTCTCACCGGAGACAGCGCCTACCACCGCAGAAGACTGGTGGCCTTCAGACTGTGACGAGGAGGACCGATCGCAAGGCAAACAGCGTCGCTGGTTATTGCTTCCACGGGTGATCAGAGTAACATCTTCTTGTTACTCTGTTTCGGTGACTCTTCGTTGGTTTTGGGTGAAAGGGGAGAAAAGTGTAAGTGAAAGTGAAAGGGAGAAGGGAAATGGGAGAGTTACTTCAGTAATAGGCTTTCTTGCTATACGGCGTCGTTTTGGATGAATCTAGTTGTCACTTAACGGTCCACCTGTATTGCCATTAACGGAATCTTTGAGCCCACTAACAGAAGAACAAACGTGATTGATGTCTAATCTTTTGAGGATTAATTTGATTAAAAATTTTTTTTGGGGACAAGTTGACGATCGTGCAATCTTTCGAAAACCAATTTGAACATTAACCCAAAAAAATTATAAGTACAAGATTTAGCCATAAGCGATATCTAGATATGTCATATAAATACATATGTTATTTAATTTATTTTTAATATATATTTATATTTTAATATATGTATTTTATATTGATAATTGATTTTAGTGTATACGTAACATATTAATTACGTATGCTTAAAATATATGTTTTGGAACAAAATCAACTACTATACCACTAAAAGATTATGATAACGGAATCATTATAATCTTTATGGAAGCTTTCTATATATGTTGTTAACTAGTCCTTTTCAAGAAGTCATAATATAAGAGTCATGCACATTACCAAGACCTAATCTATATATAGTTAACTTAATAAATAAAGAAAAAAAAATCAACTAACCAAATATATTTTCATTTTTTTTTATTTTGTGATGGAATGAAGAAGAGTCAACATAAGATTATTAGCTATATGTTAGCTAAAAGACGGTTAGTAATCCAGATTTTTTTAAGGAGGGAATGCAATTTTTTACGGAGTTTTTAGTTGGTATTAAGTTAAAGTAAAAGATTTATTTTGCATCTGGTGATGTATTTTTATGTATGAATATTAGAAAAACACTTGTTATTAGTATTTTCTTAAAGAAATATGTAAGTTTTAAATAGAAATTTTGAAATCCTTAAAAAATTTCATGTATTTGTGATAGCAAAACTCTTTTTTTTTTTTAAAGGCAGTTTCTATGGGTTTTCTCAATACGATTGTCAGTTTTTTTTTTTTTTTGTTTATAATATATATCACTTTTCAAATGTTTGATATCAAAATAATATTTCATTGTAAAATTTGATGCATTAATATATAAATATATTTAGTTGCATTGTATTATTTAGATACATTTATTAATTAATGTATCTAAAATATGTATATTAATTTATAGATAAACTAATCTCGTAAATAACAAATAAATATGAAACAGATGGAGCAACAGAAATTAAGATATTTGAATTAGAACAAGCTATCTTCCTTCAAACCAGTTATTAAGAAAAATTCTAAATTTTCTAGAAGCAAAAAAGGACCCTAATTAAAGGTGTACTGTACGGTAAAAGTTTGTGCTGCTTAATTAATTTTATCATTGATTGAGGCTAAAAGGTCTTCCTTAATATATAATTTTCAAAAAGTCTTGCGGAGTCAACAAATTTTAATAATTTTGACCAATATATTAAATTATTTTTAATAGATAAATTTTATTAATTTATATATAAAAATTCTAATAAATATGAATATAAACTTTGTTAATTTATGTATGTAAATTCTAATAAATATAAATATATATTATTATTATTATAATTATTCTTTACATATAAGCATTTTTTTTATACAAGTTATATAAATCATTTATATTCACGCACATACGTTTTTTTCGTATCATTTATATTCACGCGCATACGTTTATTTCGATATGGTCTTCACCAACACCTCTTTCTCATCCTCCTCCTTCTTCTTTTTTCGTTAGAATTTCTTCTCCTCCTTTCTTTTTTTTTTCTCCTCTATCATCAGTTATCTCATTGTTGAAGATAATGAATAATTCAAGTTCAAAATGTCAATTGAACCAAAACGAAATTGATTATTGTTTTGAATACAATCAAGTAGCTGTCATGTGGTTCGATTTTAGTTAATTTTTTGGTTAGTAGTTTATGATTTTGTAGATGAATAATGTTTCATTGTTGATGGTTTGAATTGAATGTAATGTAAAAGTTCTGTATTAAAGAAAATATTTTTCTGTATTTGTAGCAAATTTGGATGTAGCACGAAGATATTTGGGTGTAACACGAAAATATTTGGGTGTATTCTTTAAAAATTTTCGGTGTATGTATACTGATAAATTCTACATAATTCAAAAATCTTCTTCTCTCTCCTCCTCATCTTCTGCTGTTTCTTCTTCTTTTTCATCATCATCATCGTCTTTTTCTTTTTTTTTTTCTTATTCAGTTTTTTTTTTCTTATTTTATCTTCTCAAGTTTTTTTTGTCTTACTCTTTTAACAAGAATATAAAAACAAAAAAATCAAACAAAGAAAAAGAAAAAACACATAATGGTACAAAATTACTTGGAAGATGATAAACTTACATTCGTTCAACTAAAAGAAAAAAAGAAGAACAAAAAAATGCAGCATTAGAAAAAATATTTTTCTATATTTGCAGCAAATTTGGGTGTAACACGAATATATTTGGGTGTAACACGAAGATATTTGGGTGTATTGTTTAAGACTTTTTGGTGTATGTGTGCTGATAAGTTCTGCATAATTTAAAACTCTTCCTCTTCCTCCTCCTCATCTTCTGCTACTTCTTCTTCTTCATCTTCTTATTTAATTTCATATTCTCATAATTCTTTTTAGGAGGAAAAAATCAAATAAAGAAGAAAAAAATACATAATGTTGCAAAATTAATAGAAAGAGAAGGAGGGAAAAATGCAACAATAACAATAATAAAAAAACGACGATAAAAATGAAACACGCGAAGAAAAAGGAGAAGAAACACAAAGAAAAAATAGAAGAAGAAGGAAGAGGAGGAGGAAGAGGACGAGAAGCGAGGAGGAGGAACACGAAGAAAAAATGACGGTTGTGGTTTTGATCGAGGAAGAAGGAGAAGCGTCTTTCATAATGATGAGTGAGCACGCTATGAAAACCATTGAGTAATGCGCATGTTAACACATTCGTATGGATAAGCGTCCTTTTTGTTGGGTATGGCTCAACTTATATGACTTATAAATCAAAAAAACTTGTATAGTAGCAGATTTATTATTATTAATCAAATACTAATTTAAAATAAGAATTTCTTTTGACTATATAACATCCTTGAAGTGCGTATAATGTATCAGTTTTTCGATCTAATTAGTTGCCTGAAAAAAAAATATTTAAACTGTCTTAGACCTAATAATCTATCTCGATATACATATACTATGCATGTGTGTATTAAACCTTCACTCATATCTAGAGTTAAACCTTATTTTAGTCTCTAAGATTGGTGAGTTGCATTGATTTGATCTCTAACTTTTCAATTGCTATAATTTGGTCATTCAGATTAAAAAAAGTGCACCAATGTAATCTTTCGTATATCTTTCGTCACCGGAACTCAACATCATTAGTGGTGTAGCTCAAATCTTGTCACGCTAGACATATTAAAACGACATGGTATGCGTTTGGCGCTAAAGAAGGCACTAAACGACGTCGTTTGAGGGTTTGAACAATACTAAAACATTATACCTCTCTCCTTTAATATTGTTCAAACCCTGAAATGACATCATTTAGTGCTCTTTTAGCGTCAAAACGTGTAAAACGTCGTTTTAATATGTCCAACATGGCAAGACTTGAGTTATCTCACTAATGGCGTTGAGGAGGGACTGTATTGGTGCACTTTTTTAAATCTGAAAGACTAAATTGTAACAATTAAAAAATTACGGACCAAATCAATGCAACTCGCCAATTTCAGAAACCAAAGTGCGACTTAACTCCTCATATCTATCCAGTAGGTGTATTTTTTATTATTATTATTGTATCTCCTTAGTTTTATTCAAACAAATCGACTTAACTAAACCGGATAATTAGGTAGCTAAGGTAACGTTTGGTGGAGAATTAGAGATGGAAAGACTGAGACTGAGAGACAGAGATTAAGAAACAGAAATTGAAATAAATTTTAGTATTCTGTTTGGTACAAAGTGGGAGACAGAAATTGAAACAAGAATAAAATTCTAATTTAATTTGTATAAAGAATAAAATTGAAATTAATTAATTGAAATGAAAGTATTTTAAGTATAAAATGTTATTAAAATTTTAGTCTCTATCTTTAAAAATTTTAATCTTCTATGTTCTCATTTTTTGAAAATACTAAAATTTTAAAAATAAAAATAAAAATTTTAGTACCAATTTTTAAATTAACAAATATAATACTAAATCTCAATCTGTATCTCTATCTTATATCTCAAAACCAACACTACTTAAGTATTTTAATTTAGTGTTATAATACTTACTAACATCTATTACTAATATACTATCACTAATTAATCTGATGTAATCTAAACATTCTAAACAAAATCATTGCCACACTAACGAAAATAATTAATGTCCTGTGACAAAAGGAGGGCCAATTAGGTAGTAAAAAATTAATAGACTGCCACGTATATGGACTTTGAAATAATAATAATAATAATAATAATAATAATAATAATAATAATAATAATAATAATAATAATAATTAGTAGTATAATATGATGCCCGATATGTTGATGCACATGTTCATGCTCCTATTGAAAACTTGCCTAATATTTAGAGGACAAATTAAAGATGGACCATTTGGACCCTTTAACATGTCATGCCTCTTCTTTTTAAATCAAAACAAATAATTACTCAAATTCAGGGCAGGCTCTATTCAGCTTTACGCAATCCCTATGCAAAAATAAATATCCTAAAGTTTTCCTACTAAGCAGGCAATTTAGTTTGGTAGATTGCGACCGAATCATATCTTCCAACCTTTTATTTATTTATTTATTTTAATTTTTGTGCGATTTTATATTTTTAATTTAGTAAGTTAATGATTAATTTATCGTAAATTAAAGTTCTATTTAAGAATTTATTATTAATTAATAAATTACTACATATATAAAATAAAATTCAAATTTTTTAACATTTATTTAAATAAATTAATTAAAATACTTTATCAACCAAAATTAATTATTTTTTATTTTTCCTCCTAATCTAACTTGTTTCTTCAGTTCTGCCATGCACCACTAGTCCACTACCATGGCCACATGCTTTTTGAACCCAAAGCTTCGTTTCAATCATTCATGGGGACCCTAACTAGTCCATAGCTTCCACATTGCTCTAAGTAAAAGGGTTAATGATGAAGATCAACCAACCTGTTTTAACTACCTAATCTCATGGCCCAACGAATTTTCAGAAGATCTTTTTGACTTTCTGTTCCCTTTTTGTCTTGCATTTTTTTTTGTTGGCCTATATATTTAAGTGTAAAGTATATTTTTTTAATATTTAAAATTTTTTAAAAATATTTTTAATGTTTAATTTTATTTTATTTTATTTTTAATATTTTTTATTTATATCAACTTTATTTTTAAATTTTAATTTCATGTAAAATTATAAAAAAAATTAAGGATAATTTTGATAAAAACTAAAAATATTAAGAATAAAATTAAATGAATAAAAAAATTAAAGATAAAATTGAATGAAACGTTAAGAATATTTTTAAAAAAATTGCAAATATTAGTAACCCAAAATATATTTTATTTGATAATTTGATTATGATATTTTATCATTTTAATTTTTATATTAAATATATTTCATCATTGAAAAGTTTGGATTTTATTCTCCCGTACCTGTAATAAAATTAAAAGGAAAAAAAATTTCCACCATCTATTTCAAAATAAAATAGATTGAAAAGAAAAATAATAAGTTGATTTTGATAACATATTAAATGTATAACTAGAGAAACAAAATTATCCTTCTAAATACATACATGTAATTAATGTTTATTTAATCATTGTAAGTGAAAGGTATGGTGGTGCACCTTATCAATTTGCAATTTGCAATATGCAATTTGGTAATTAGAGAGGGGAGTAATACGAATTTAACCATAGGTCCATGTGAATTCTCTGCTGAATAAATAAAATAATAAATAAACAGTAGTTTTTTTTTTTTAGTTGTCCATGGTATCTCCAACCCGACAAGTTAAGGACTAATCCGTCGTGGATCTAAGTTCCATTTAACGGTTTGCCGTTGGCCAATGGGTTGCTGCATGCACAAGATGGAATTCGAACCTCCGACACTTATTTAAGTGGACGAGTGAGCTGACCACTCCACCAAACTAAATTGGTTTAAATAAACAGGAGTTGACTAGTTGGAGAAAACAAGTCTCTTTTTGTTTTTGGTCAGTGAAATCAATATAGATGGGCCTATTTAGTTAAGGCAGTTATACAATACTGATTAAACGCCCAAAATGGTGAAACCGTAAGAAACCCCATTGATCCACAAGGAAAGTGATGAGGAAAGGGCCCATTCTATATGAAGCTAAAAGAAGGTTGGAATTTGGACCTAACAAAAAAAGAAAAAAATTGGACATTATCACTAGCAATTCTCCAAAATTCACATATTCTAATAAAGTTTACCAAAAAATTTTCACATATTCTATTCTGTTGTACTTGTCAATACAAAATATTTGTCTTAAAATAATTATAATACAATTCAAGGAACCCCCCCCCCCCCCCCCCCCAACAAGAATTTGATCTTTGGAAACTCACAAGTATGCATGGTAATGCAACATACAGGTTGCACTTGCAACAAATTAAATGTGGATTTATACGTTCATTCATGTACATAATTGTAAAAGTTAATTAGAATTAACGGTTAAATTAGTTATCAAAAGATCAAACGCCTCAAATTGATTTCTAAAACATACAATAATAAATGAAATCGTTTTTATCAGTTAGATAATGGCATATATTAAAAGATTTATGTTACATGTCGTTATTTAATGTTGTGTTAAGTTTTTGTCTATATATATGCCCATCAAAAAATAGACATGATGATATATATTTACTATTTGTTTAATGAGACATAAATTTTGAGAAAATACAGTGACATACAATGATACACAAAATATATGTAAATAGTGTTTTATAAAAAAAAAAAAAAAACTGAGATACAAATATTAGATATGAGATATAGATTTTTATTATGATTTTATCCCTTAAAAAATTTCACTTTCTAATCTCATTAGCTTCATCATCAACTTTATTCTCCAATGAATTCTTAATGACAAATATGTTTATATCTTATTATTAGTGTCTTAACAAACAAATTAACTACATATTTATGTACATTTTATGTCAGTATGTATGTGTATATTTTTATTGTGTTTTTAGAATTTTGAGATAAAAATATCTTTAGATTATTTTTTAATTTATTTATTTTCTTAATATATATATTTTTAATTATCTATCATACTCAAATCTTCATTGATATACCTTTATTTATAACAGAAATTTATTGTTGCGAATCGCAAAATCATCGGTAACAAGTCCTCTAATTTTTTCTTACTTTTCAACGTAACATTTTTTTTCCCACTTCACTATTTTTTATAATCTCCACCATTTTGAAAATTTGACATTAGAAAATAAGAATTTTGTATAATACGAGCTGCAATTTTTAAAAGAAATGGTGAACCAGAACCAAAAATAACTCCTAAGAAAATATTTGAGAAGGCTTTTAAGCAATACAATCTTTGATAAATTTTGTGGATGGAATTTAAAATTGGGATATCGAGGGGAATATATAGGGTTTTTTTTAATAAACAAAAAATCTTTTTTAGAATTTTTGAATTTAAAAATTATGGTGCATTTGATTTGCGTGTTTATTTTTAATGTTTTCTTTTTTATTTTTGTAAAGGAAAAAGTGAAAACGGTGAAAACAATAAAATTATGTTTTTTGTTTTTACCTTCTATTTTCACTTTTTCTTTTTCTTTTACAAAATCCAAAAAACAAAAAACATTAAAAATAAAAATAGAAAATAAAAATGCAAATCAAACGTACTCTTAGGAATCTATTTGTCCTTTTTTTTTCTAAAAGTATTTATAAGTCCGCTGAGAAATTAGTCACCGAGTTTTACTTGATATGGATATTCTAACCGCGAATCATTAACAATAGCATACGTGTGGTTTCATTTTCGATATGGAGAGTTCTCCGCGTTTCAGGCCACACACATCCAAGGTGGACGTTCTCCTCCAGCGTGGCTTCTCCTCAAGAAGGGTGCATGTGCTCCTCTCTCTGCTTTTGCCATCAGCTGTCTTTTTTCGTGATTCCTTCACACAAGCTCCCTTTTTCACAGATTTGGTTGATCAGGTAATCATCAAATCGAACCCTAGCCCATTTGTCTTCTTCTCCTAATTTCCTTTCCTCTATACCCTACCAAACGTTGTCTACAGCCTCTGTTTCTTGGGACTTTGCTTCCCCGTCGTTCATCACAGATTAGAAATTTTTTCATAGAGTCTCAAGTTGAAGATCTGCAATCAATCAATCAGGTACATTCTTCTGGTCGCTTTAGTTCCAAACCTGTTTTCCTCTTCATCATTTTTCTTTTCCTTCATTGTGTATATCCTTGTGATCAAATTTCGTATCTCTTACACTGTTAATCCAGATTTTACTGTCTAGGGTTTGTGAATCTGCTAATTTGCGAATTGTCTATCTGGCTTCGTATGTTTCTGGGTTCATGTTCTTTTTTACATTCTTTAGAAGTTGCTCTTAATTTGAATATGGTCTACGAATTGGATTCATCTTCTTCATTTCATTGTTTGCAATTTGGTGTTAATTTGATTATCATTTCTCTTTTTGTTAGCTGTTGAATTTTTTGTTGCATGTGGTTTGTCTATTTTATCAATTTTTTAGATTTTATAATGATTACAAAGATGAAATTTTTACTTATGTTTTCTTATATTTATAGATCATGGGTTTGGTTTTGTGAACCATTGCCTAGGTATGGGGTTTCTACTTAATCTATTTTTTCAATGGTGATGTGATTGGCAGAGTTTTTCCAGCAAAGTGAGTTTATAGATCCACCTTCTCCTATTCGAGTTTTGCATTCCTATTTCCATTCTCATTCAATAATCCATTTGAATCGTTTGTTATATTGTTTAATTTTATTTTTGTATTTTTTAATAAAAACTATTTTATATTTCATCTCATACATTTCATAGATATAAAGTTGTTTGCGCTGAATTTAATAGCTTCATTGAGAAAGGAATGGGTGTTGTGACACCAACATGGCATCACGGTCCTGTGTTATCTTTCCTTGAAAATGTCTTCTGCACACATAATAATGTTCTGCCATATATTCTTCACTGAAAATATGGGAATCCTTATCAACGTATGGAGTTTCTATCTAATCTATTTCATAAGTGGTGATATGATTGACGGGAATTGATTGATAGTTTCTTGTTCATTTATTTGCATTTTGATGAAACCTTTGGTTAGTCACCTCAATTGCATTTCATTTTTTTATTGGTTATGAATCCAATTTTTTTGTTCATATTCAAGAAATCCCTTAACTTCACATAAAGTGAATTGTTAGTTGCATGTGGCTTCTGTGAATCATTATCAAAGTATGGGGTTTGTACCTAATCTATTGTATGAGTAGTGATGTGATTGAAAGAAATTGATTGATAACTTCTTGGTCATTTATTTATATTTTCATTTCATGAAATCTTTGGTTATTCACTCAATTGCATTTCATTTTTTTATTGTTTATGTGAAAATTATTTTATATTTCAGCTGTTTGCCCTGCATTTAATAGCTTCATTGAGACAAGAATGGGTTTTGTGACGCTAAGATGGCATTACGGTACTGTTTGCCTAACTAGCAAATCCCCTCCTTTAAAGAGAAATCCATGGAGCAGATTATCTTCCCTTGAAAATGTCTTCTGCACACCTAATCATGTTCTGCCATATATTCTTCATTGAAAATGTGGGAATTCCTTATCAAGGTATAGGGTTTCTATCTAATCTATTTCATGAGTGGTGATGTGATTGATAGGAATTGATTGATAGGTTCTTGGTCATTTCTTTGCATTTTGATGAAACCTTTGGTTAGTCAACTCAATTGCATTTCATTTCTTAATTGGTTATACAAAAACTATTGTATATTTCACCTCTTGCATAGAACTACAGTTGTTTAGCCTGAATTTAAGATCTTTATTGAGAAAGGAACGGGCTTGTGCCACTAAAATGACATCACAGTACTGTTTGTCTAACTAGCAAATTCCTTCTTCCTAAGAGAAATCCATCCAGCAGGTTATCTTCTCTTGAAAATGTCCTCTTGACACATAATCATGTTGTGCCATATATTCTTCATTATAAATGTGGAAATCATTATCAAGGTATGGGGTTTCTATTTAATCTATTTCATGAGTGTTGATGTGATTGACAGAAATTTATTGATGTGTGCCTATAATTTTTTTCACATTCATTTACTGTTTGGAACCTATGTTTATTTAATACATTTACCAACTCTCGTTGCCATGAGTAGAATTAGTATTTGGGGTAGTTGATGACTGCCTTCCCTATGGTCTAATGATATATAGGTACACTGTATTAGGCATTATGCGATATCTTCTTTTTTGGTCCCTATTCCTTGAATTCTTCAAACTTTGACTGTTTTTTTATCAGATTTTCATCGTGTGATTAGTTCTCCCTATGCCATTGAATGGAGATGTATATGGACTGGGGTTTTCTTTTTCCTCCATTTCCATGTTCAATTTGAATTAAAAAAGGTGAGTCTTGTGCCCTAAATTTTTTCTATAAAAGGATAGTTAGTGAACCACATTCAATGCATAGGCATTCTGTTGTCTTCTATTTTCTCCTAGGCTGTGTTTATTCCACATTTTCTATGTTTATATCTGCATCTATTTGATATGATTTTTAAGATGCATCCTCCTAGAAAGGCTTGGAGGCTGAAAGTTAGGGTTCTAAGGCTTTGAGTTATGCCCTCTTTTGGTAACCATGAGGTTCCTAACTCAATAGAGATGATTCTCCTTGATGAGCATCTTTGTCCCTATTAGTTACTGTTTTAAATATGGTGTTAGTTGTTCTTTTTAAGTTTTCAACTTAAAATTATGTTTTTCACTAATCTGATTTTGTTTTTTCGTTGCATTTTCAGTGTGAAAAAATTTAAGCTACAGTTAAGAAATAATTTCTTAATAGGTTTAGGGATCATATGTTGAAGATTAAGTTTATAGAATGGCATACTTTACTGTTGTGTCAAATCAGGTAGTTATAGAGCAACTTCTCATGAATTCAAATTGGTTTTCCTTCATCGAACCACTGTTGTAGCTGTTGATGAAGATGTTATCCTAAAGACTTGTTTCAACATGTTTTCTTTTTCTGACCTGCTGAACATGACCCAAGATTATGATTTTTTGGTTGGTATGTATATCATTGTGCTATTCTTTTATTCAAGTTTTTTTAACGAAATATTTGAATATTTAATAGGTTGTGTTTATTTGGAACAGATGTCATTGGTCTTTTAACTTCGGTGGGAGAAGAGAAAGAATATGCAAAAGAGGAAAAAATCGTGAAAATGATTGTGCTGGATTTAACTTCAAAATAGTATGTTGATTCAGTCATTTATGATGGTTTCTTTTTATCTTTGAATCATCTTTTTTTCTTATTTTCTATTTCATTCTTTTTCATCTTTTGAGTTTCAGTCTTACAATGCGTTGTGCATTGTTTGGGGACTATGTTAATCAGGTAAATCATTTCCTAGCCTGTGGCTATGTGGAGCAGACTGTTGTTGTCATTCAACGTACAAAAGTCAAGTTCTTTAGGGTACATTGTTTAATTTCTGTACATTTTCTTATTGCTACTCTAAGTGTTGTCTCCCATGAACTTTACTAGACTCTTTTGGTATTGCTGTGTAGGTTAAGTAGGTCTCCAAAATATGATGTATGCCACTCAAATATTATTTAATCCTAATCTTTCGCAGAAGTTAGCATGGTTTATTTCGCTGTTTTTGTTTCTATTCTTGAGATACAGCCAATCTAGAGTAATAAGTATATGTATTTACATCATTTTTTTGTTAGTATGATTGAGTAAGATGTCAAAAGTACTCAGCCACTGTTTATTACAAATGACAGTAAAATTGTTTCTTTGGAAGATGATTTCATGTGCTTAACTAGAAGATGCATTATTGAAGAGCTCCAAGATAACAATGAGGTTGGCATTTATTGAATTAGTTGTGTTTATTTTATACACCAATGAACAAAAAAAAATTTTAGATATGTTTTTTTTAAAGAAATAGATTATTTTATTTTTGTCTATTATTTCACTTCTTTGTTAATAATATCTGTTTAAACAAATATTTAAATATTTTTTTAGCAAAATACATGTAATGAATTATATTCATTTATTCTGTAATTTTTTTATTTTAATATTTTGCAAAAAGATTTACAATAAATATAAATTAAATAATAAAAATTAAATTATTTGGTTACCGAACACCGCAACCTCTTTTTTGTAAGTTTTAAATTTTTTTACTAGTATCATTTTAAAAAATATTTAAATCCATTTAGCAAAATATACGATAATTTATTTTACACGTAAATTCTATTAATATCTAAAGTATTTTTTAAGAGATGTTTTGTCATTCTTTTACTAATATCATTTTCAAAAATACTTAAATTATTTTAGCTACATATTTTAAAGAAATAGATTATTTTTTTGTCTATTATTTCACTTCTTTGTTAATAATATCTGTTTAAACCAATATTTAAATATTTTTTTAGCAAAATGCATGTAATGAATTATATTCATTTATTCTGTAATTTTTTTATTTTAATATTTTGCTAAAAGATTTTTTTGCAAAATATAATTTTTTTAATTTTTTAGCAAATAATTTAATTTTTATTATTTAATTTATATTTTTTGTAAATTTTTTAGCAAAATATTAAAATAAAAAAATTACAGAATAAATGAATATAATTCATTAAATGCATTTTGCTAAAAAAATATTTAAATATTGGTTTAAACAGATATTATTAATAAAGAAGTGAAATAATAGACAAAAAAAATCTATTTCTTCAAAATATGTAGCTAAAATAATTTATGTATTTTTGAAAATGATGTTAGTAAAAAAAATGGCAAAACACCTCTTAAAAAACACTTTAGACACTAATAGAATTTACGTGTAAAATAAATTATCGTATATTTTGCTTAAAAAATTTAAATATTTTTTAAAATAATACTAGTAAAAAAAATTATTATTTAATTTATATTTATTGTAAATCTTTTAGCAAAATATTAAAATAAAAAAATTACAGAATAAATAAATATAATTCATTACATGCATTTTGCTAAAAAAATATTTAAATATTGGTTTAAACAGATTTTATTAATAAAGAAGTGAAATAGTAGACAAAAAAATAATCTATTTCTTCAAAATATGTAGCTAAAATAATTTAAGTATTTTTGAAAATGATATTAATTAGTAAAAAAATGGCAAAACACCTCTTAAAATATACTTTAGACATTAAAAGAATTTACGTGTAAAACTAATTGTCGTGTATTTTGCTAAAAAGATTAAATAAACACTTCTTTGTTGAAGATGAAAGTTATGGTATTTTGCTTGTGTGTGTGGAAAGGGTATCTATTTTCAAAATGGTGTGGTCCAGCCATTACAAATCCAATATCGTAAATCGGCTTTATCATCCATAACTCGGCATTATTCACATTATTACCCAGGAAATTGGCATTATAGTTCGACATTGCAGTCATTACTCGGCAATTTACGTCATTAATCGGCATTACAGTTACTAATCGATAATCAATGTCATTTATTAAAAAGTGACGTTACAAATCAGCTTAACGGACTGCTTCACAAAAGTGAAACGTCCAAACCCTTATTATTGCTCTTTAATACAGGCAATAAAGCAGGAACATAACCTATTTATACATTATCACCTATAAAAAGGTATGATCTCCTATCCTAAAGGACAAATTGAATTCTCAATACTAACTTAAGTTTCGGAGTGCCTTTGCAGGTACACTCCCCCCTGTTTCTTGCTCAATGCTCTACGCGATTGGACACCCTCTTGGAGTAAAGCTCGGATTATCATAAGGCTTAAAGGTCAGTACCAAAGATAAAAACTCGGTGTCGACTCCCAGAGACTGAGCTCTCCCTCCAGGTATCCATAAAAGAACAATTGGCGCCCACCGTGGGGCCGAGAATATAATCCCTTCCGTATATCATCGGCCTCAAGGTTTTCACTTGTAGTCATGGCTGAACGACTTCCACCCACATCATCCGAACTATTTCAAATGGTGACTGAGTTGTGGCAAGCCATGGCCGAGGAGAACCAAAGAATGGCAAATCAAATTGCCAACTTGAATAACACTCGAATCGAAAACATCAACGACCGACAAGAAGAAACCGAGCATCAGTCAGGACCGACACACGTCTCTGACACTGCTCAGCACGAAGAGGAGCAACCCAAGCATAATGAGAAAGCTCGGCCAAATAATGAGGACGACAATCAGAAAAGCTCCCCTGGACCATTCACGGCAGAGGTGATGAACTTCGTGCTACCCCGAAGGTTCACCCTGCCGACTACCCTAACTCCCTACGATGGGTTAGGTGATCCAAAAAATACATCAAGAAATTCACCTCCATAATGATAGTAAACGGTGCATCTGATAAAGTTTTATGTCGTTGCTTTCGATCTGACTTAGACGGTCCTGCACTTGATTGGGTTTGTTCTTTGCCTGCAGGTTCTATTTCTCGATTTCGAGACATATCAAAGCCCTTTGAGGAGCACTTTGCTGGATTGACCATCTACCTGCATGACTCCGATTACCTGAACACAGTCAAGTAAGGCCAACACGAAAGCCTCAAGGACTACATGACGCGCTTCACAAAGACAGCCATAAGTATACCCGACCTCCACCCCGAGGCGGAACTACACGCCATAAAAAGCGAATTACGACCAGGAAAATTCCAGGAAACTATTGTTGTGGCCAAACCAAAAACTATGGCCGAGTTCCGTGAAAAAGCTAAAGGACATATTGACATCGAAGAACTCCAACAAGCTCGGAAAGTAGAAAAGCCTCACTATAGAGACGACGACAAAACACAAGATAGAAAGAAGAATTTCAAACCAATTTCACGATATGAAACCTACACCAAATTCAACACCAAGCGCGATGATATCATCAAGGAGATCTTGAATTCGAAATTAATCAAGCCACCAAGAAAGGCTGGCAGTTACCCAAATTCAAAAGGCACTGACCGATCAAAATACTGCTCCTTCCACTAGAAGCACGGACACAATACCGACGATTGCATCATCGCCAAAGACCGACTAGAGCGACTAGCTCGGCAGGATCACCTAGACAAATACATCAGCGGCCACATGCTTGGCAAGCACCTCCTTCAGGAGATCAAAGCTCAGTTACACAACATAGCCAAGATAAAGACCGACCGAACAATAGCTATCCTGAACTACCAACACATACAATTAACTGTATTTTCGGAGGTTTTGCAGGTGGCGGAGCCACAAGCTCGGCAAGGAAAAGATCTTACCGAGCTATAATTTCCATCAACACCAATCAAATACAACAGCAGCCGCTGCCAACATCTCCACATATAACATTCCAAACAGCCGATCATGACAACAGCGTAGCAAATCTGGATGATCCCGTCGTAAACTTCCTACAGCTCGGAGATCTCCTAGTTAAAAAGGTGTTGCTCAACCCAGGCAGTAGCGCCGACGTTCTCTTTTACTAAACATTCCAGAAAATGAAACTAAGCAATAACGTCATCCAACCTTCCACTGATGACTTGGTAGGATTCTCAGGTGAGCGAGTCCCGATTATGGGCTCTGTGTGGTTACAAACCACACTCGGTAAGTTTCCCTCATCAAAAACTTCCGACATTTAATACTTAGTTGTTGATTGCTTCAGTCCCTATAATTTAATACTTGGCCGACCTTTCTTAAATAGGTTCGGCGCTATAGTATCTACAATTCATCTTTGTGTTAAGTTCCCTTTGCAGGACAACACAGTTGTAACCATTCATAGTGATGCCCAAGTGGTGCACGAAATTGTGATCACTACTTTGTCCATATTCAAATAATCCCCGGTAATGGCTCCAAAGACTTGGTGCTCAATACCATGGCATAAACACAACTTCGCACAACTAACCAGCAAGTGCACTGGGTCATCCAAGTAATACCTTACGTGAGTAAGGGTCGATCCCACGGAGATTGTTGCTATGAAGCAAGCTATGGTCACCTTGTAAATCTCAGTCAGGCAAACTCAATTGGGTATAGATGATGAATAAAGCATAAAGATAAAGATAGAGGTACTTATGTATATCATTGGTGAGAGCTTCAGATAAGCGTATGAAGATGCCTTCCCTTCCGTCTCTCTGCTTTCCTACAGTCTTCA
Organism: Arachis stenosperma; assembly: GCF_014773155.1. Taxonomy (NCBI): domain Eukaryota; kingdom Viridiplantae; phylum Streptophyta; class Magnoliopsida; order Fabales; family Fabaceae; genus Arachis; species Arachis stenosperma. Next base: position 16,457,377 of record NC_080383.1, on the reverse strand, counting down.
TCCAATCCTTCTTACTCCTTTCCATGGCAAGCTCGTGTAGGGTTTCACCGTTGTCAATGGCTACCTCCCATCCTCTCAGTGAAAGCGATTGCATATGCTCTGTCACAGCATAGCGGAATTCAGCTGTCAGTTCTCGGTCAGGCCGGAATAAAATCCATTGATTCTTTTGCGTCTGTCACTAACGCCCCGCCTGCTAGGAGTTTGAAGCACGTCACAGTCATTCAATCATTGAATCCTACTCAGAATACCACAGACAAGGTTAGACCTTCCGGATTCTCTTGAATGCCGCCATCAGTTCTTGCCTATACCACGAAGATTCCGGTTAAAGAATCCAAGAGATATTCACTAAGCCTCAGATGCTTGTAGAACAAGAGTGGTTGTCAGTCACTTTGTTCATGAGTGAGAATGATGATGAGTGTCACGGATCATCACCTTCATCAAGTTGAAGAACAAGTGATATCTTGGACAAAGAACAAGTGGAATTGAATAGAAGAACAATAGTAATTGCATTAATACTCGAGGTACAGCAGAGCTCCACACCTTAATCTATGGTGTGTAGAAACTCCACCGTTGAAAATACATAAGAACAGGGTCTAGGCATGGCCGTGAAGCCAGCCTCCCAAATGATCTAAGATAGCATAAAACTCAAAGATAGCTACCAAGCTGTCTCCCAAATACAATAGTAAAAGGTCCTACTTATAGAAAACTAGTAGCCTAAGGTGTACAAAGGTGAGTAAATGACATAAAAATCCACTTCCGGGCCCACTTGGTGTGTGCTTGGGCTGAGCAGTGAAGCATTTTCGTGTAGAGACTCTTCTTGGAGTTAAACGCCAGCTTTTATGCCAGTTTGGGCGTTTAACTCCCAATTAGGTGCCAGTTCCGGCGTTTAACACTGGAATTTCTTGAGGTGACTTTGGGCGTCGGTTTGGGCCATCAAATCTTGGGCAAAGTATGGACTATCATATATTGCTGGAAAGCCCAGGATGTCTACTTTCCAACGCCGTTGAGAGTGCGCCAATTGGGCTTCTGTAGCTCCAGAAAATCCACTTCGAGTGCAGGGAGGTCAGAATCCAACAGCATCTGCAGTCCTTTTGAGTCTCTGGATCAGATTTTTGCTCAGATCCCTCAATTTCAGCCAGAAAATACCTGAAATCACAGAAAAACACACAAACTCATAGTAAAGTCCAGAAAAGTAAATTTTAATTAAAAACTAATAAAAATATACTAAAAACTAACTAGATCATACTAAAAACATACTAAAAACAATACCAAAAAGTGTATAAATTATCCGCTCATCACAACACCAAACTTAAATTGTTGCTTGTCCCCAAGCAACTGAAGATCAAATAAGATAAAAAGAAGAGAATATGCAATGAACTCCAAAAATATCTATGAAGATCAGTATTAATTAGATGAGCGGGGCTTTTAGCTTTTTGCCTCTGAATAGTTTTGGCATCTCACTTTATCCTTTGGAATTCAGAATGATTGGCTTCTTTAGGAACTCAGAGTCCAGATAGTGTTATTGATTCTCCTAGTGAAGTATGATGATTCTTGAACACAGCTACTTATTGAGTCTTGGCCGTGGCCCAAAGCACTCTGTCTTCCAGTATTACCACCGGATACATACATGCCACAGACACATAATTGGGTAAACCTTTTCAGATTGTGACTCAGCTTTGCTAAAGTCCCCAATTAGAGGTGTCCAGGGTTCTTAAGCACACTCTTATTGCCTTGGATCACAACTTTATTTCTTTCTTTTTCTTTCTTTTCTTTTTCAGTTTTTTTTTTCGCTTGCCCTTTTTTTTTGTATTCACTGCTTTTTCTTGCTTTAAGAATCATTTTTATGATTTTTCAGATCCTCAGTAACATGTCTCCTTTTTCATCATTCTTTCAAGAGCCAATATTCATGAATCACAAATTCAAAAGACATATGCACTGTTTATGCATACATTCAGAGAACAAAAGTATTGCCACCACATCAAAATAATTAAACTGTTATAAAATTCAGAATTCATGCAATTCTTTTCTTTTTCAATTAAGAACAGTTCTTAAGAAAGGTGATGGATTCATAGGACATTCATAACTTTAAGGCATAGACACTAAGACAATAATGATCATAAGACACAAACATGGATAAATATAAAGCATAATTTTCGAAAAACAAGGAAATGAAGAACAAGGAGATTAAAGAACGGGTCCACCTTAGTGATGGCGGCTCTTTCTTTCTCTTGAAGATCCTATGGAGTGCTTGAGCTCCTCAATGTCTCTTCCTTGTCTTTGTTGCTCCTCTCTCATGATCCTTTGGTCTTCTCTAATTTCATGGAGGAGGATGGAATGTTCTTGGTGCTCCACCCTTAGTTGTCCCATGTTGGAACTCAATTCTCCTAGGGAGGTGTTTACTTGCTCCCAATAGTCTTGTGGAGGAAAGTGCATCCCTTGAGGTATTTCAGGGATCTCATGATGAGAGGGGTCTCTTGTGTGCTCCATCCTTTTCTTGGTGATGGGCTTGTCTTCATCAATAAGGGCGTCTCCCTCTATGTCAACTCCAACTGAATAACAGAGGTGACAAATGAGATGAGGAAAGGCTAGCCTTGCCAAGGTGGAAGACTTGTCCGCCACTTTATAGAGTTCTTGGGCTATAACCTCATGAACTTCCACTTCTTCTCCAATCATGATGCTATGAACCATGATGGCCCGGTCTAGAGTAACTTCGGACCGGTTGCTAGTGGGAATGATTGAGCGTTGGATAAACTCCAACCATCCTCTAGCCACGGGTTTGAGGTCATGCCTTCTCAATTGAACCGGCTTGCCTCTTGAATCTCTCTTCCATTGTGCGCCCTCTTCACATATGACTGTGAGGACTTGGTCCAACCTTTGATCAAAGTTGACCCTTCTAGTGTAAGAATGTTCATCTCCTTGCATCATGGGCAAGTTGAATGCTAACCTTACATTTTCCGGACTAAAATCCAAGTATTTCCCCCGAACCATAGTAAGATAATTCTTTGGATCCGGGTTCACACTTTGATCATGGTTCTTGGTGATCCATGCATTGGCATAGAACTCTTGAACCATCAAGATTCCGACTTGTTGAATGGGGTTGGTAAGCACTTCCCAACCTCTTCTTCGGATCTCATGGCGGATCTCCGGATATTCACCCTTTTTGAGTGAAAAGGGGACCTCGGGGATCACCTTCTTCAAGGCCACAACTTCATAGAAGTGGTCTTGATGCACCCTTGAGATGAATCTATCCATCTCCCATGACTCGGAGGTGGAAGCTTTTGCCTTCCCTTTCCTCTTTCTAGAGGTTTCTCCGGCCTTGGATGCCATAAATGGTTATGGAAAAACGAAAAAGCAACGCTTTTACCACACCAAACTTAAAGGTTTGCTCGTCCTCGAGCAAAAGAAGGAAGAAGAGAGTAGAAGAAGAAGAAATGAGGGAGAAGGGAATGGCTTAGTGTATTCGGCCAAAAGAGGGGGAGAAGTGTTTTTAAGGTTGTGTGAAAATGAAGGAGTGAAGAAGGGTATTTATAGGGTAGAGGGGGTGATATGGTTCGGCCATTATGGGTGGGTTTGGGAGGGAAAGTGGTTTGAATTTGAAGGGTGAGGTTGGTGGGGTTTTGGTGCACGAAATTGCAATAACACTTTTGCAATCCCGCACAACTAACCAGCAAGTGCACTGGGTCGTCCAAGTAATACCTTGCGTGAGCAAGGGTCGATCCCACGGAGATTGTCGGCTTGAATCAAGCTATGGTTATCTTGTAAATCTTAGTCAGGATATCAGAAATTATCAGGATTGATTGTGAAAAGCAAAAGAACATGAAATGGTTACTTGTTTTGCAGTAATGGAGAATAGGTTGAGGTTTGGAGATGCTCCATCTTCTGAATCTCTGCTTTCCTACTGTCTTCTTCATCAAACACGCAAGTCTCCTTCCATGGCAAGCTGTGTGTAGGGTTTCACCGTTGTCAGTGGCTACCTCCCATCCTCTCATAGGAACGATTCCTAATGCCCTGTCACGGCACGGCATTCCATATGTCGGTTCTCAATCAGACCGGAGTAGAATCCAGTGATTCTTTTGGCGTCTGTCACTAACGCCCCGCCTTCAGGAGATTGAAGCACGTCACAGTCATTCAGTCATTGAATCCTACTCAGAATACCACAGACAAGGTTTAGACCTTCCGGATTCTCTTGAATGCCGCCATCAGTCTAGCTTATACCACGAAGATTCCGATAAAAGAATCCAAGAGATAACTACTTAATCTAAGGTAGAACAGAGGTGGTTGTCAGGCACATGTTCATAGTTGAGAATGATGATGATTGTCACTGATCATCACATTCATCCGGATTAAGAACAAGTATTATCTTAGAATGGAAGCAAGCATGATTGAATGAGAAACAGTAGTAATTGCATTAATCCATCAAGACACAGCAGAGCTCCTCACCCCCAACCATGGGGTTTAGAGACTCATACTGTAGAAGAAAACATGTACAATGTCATAAGGTCGCATTCCGTACTGATACAATGTCAAAAGATCCTATAAGTAGTAAACTAGTATCCTAAGGTTTACAGAAATGAGTAAATGACAGAAAAATCCACTTCCGGGCCCACTTGGTGTGTGCTTGGGCTGAGCATTGAAGCTTTTATGTGTAGAGACGTTTTCTGGAGTTAAACGCCAGTTCTCATGCCAGTTTGGGCGTTTAACTCCAAGTTTTATGCCAGTTCCGGCGTTTAACGCTGGAATTTCTGAGGCCGGATTGCTACGCAGGTTTGGGCCATCAAATCTTGGGCAAAGTATAGACTATTATATATTGCTGGAAAGCCCTGGATGTCTACTTTCCAATGCCGTTGAGAGCGCGCCAATTGGGCTTCTGTAGCTCCAGAAAATCCACTTCGAGTGCAGGGAGGTCAGAATCCAACAGCATCTGCAGTCCTTTTCAGTCTCTGGATCAGATTTTTGCTCAGAACCTTCAATTTCAGTCAGAAAATACCTGAAATCACAGAAAAACACACAAACTCATAGTAAAGTCCAGAAAAGTGAATTTTAACTAAAAACTAATAAAAATATAATAAAAACTCAACTAAAACTACCAAAAACATACTAAAAACAATGCCAAAAAGCATATAAATTATCCGCTCATCACAACACCAAACTTAAATTGTTGCTTGTCCCCAAGCAACTGAAAATCAAAATAGGATAAAAAGAAGAGAATATACTATAGACTCCAAAATATCAAAGAAACATAGTTCCAATTAGATGAGCGGGACTAGTAGCTTTTTGCCTCCGAACAGTTTTGGCATCTCACTCTATCCTTTGAAGTTCAGAATGATTGGCATCTATGAGAACTCAGAACTCAGATAGTGTTATTGATTCTCCTAGTTAAGAATGATGATTCTTGAACATAGCTTATGTATGAGTCTTGGCTGTGGCCCAAAGCACTCTGTCTTCCAGTATTACCACCGGATACATACATGCCACAGACACATAATTGGGTGAACCTTGTTAGATTGTGACTCAGCTTTGCTAAAGTCCCCAATTAGAGGTGTCCAGGGTTCTTAAGCACACTCTTATTGCCTTGGATTACAACTCTATTTCTTTTCTTTTTCTTTTTCTTTTCTCTTTTTTTTTTCGAAATTTTTTTTTGTATTCACTGCTTTTTCTTGCTTCAAGAATCAATTTGATGATTTTTCAGATCCTCAATAACAGTTCTCTTTCTCCTCATTCTTTCAAGAGCCAACAAATTTAACATTCTTAAAAACAACAAATTCAAGAGACATATGCACTGTTCAAGCATTCATTCAGAAAACAAAAAGTATTGTCACCACATCAAACTAATTCAACTAGTTTCAGAGATAAATTTCGAAATCCTGTACTTCTTGTTCTTTTGTGATTAAAGCATTTTTTCTTTTAAGAGAGGTGATGGATTCATAGGACATTCATAACTTTAAGGCATAACTTTAATTTTATTAATTATGAATTAAAAACAAGACTCAAAAATAGATATAGAATGAGACTAGAAAAACGAAAAATAAAAAACAAAATAAAGGAAAATAAAAAAAACGAAAAACAGAGGCTCCTAATGATAGAGGTTTTCACAGAGTTAGGACTCAACAACCTTGATTTTGAGAAGTGGATGTTCCCTCAGCTTGAGAGGAGAACTTTTGGCGTTTCATCTCTTGAATTTCACGCCCTTGCTTCTCTTGTTCCTTCCATTGTCTTCTTGGTGATTGGATGTTCTATGGGTATGAGTTCATCTTCTTCTATCTTCACCCCAGCCTCTTTACAGAGCAAGGAGATCAAGCTTGGGTAAGCCAATTTGGTTACAGTGGAATTCCTATTTGCAATTGTGTAGATCTCACAGGCAATCATATGATGAACCTCCACTTCTTTTCCAAGCATAATGCAATGAATCATCACTGCTCTCTTGATGGTGACCTCAGAACGGTTGCTAGTGGGCAATATGGAGCGCCCAATGAAGTCTAGCCAACCTCTTGCAATTGGTTTGAGGTCTCCCCTCTTGAGTTGGTTTGGGACACCCTTTGAATTGGTTATCCACTTAGTCCCAGGGAGGCAGATGTCCTCTAGAACTTGATCCAACCCTTTATCTACTCTCACCATCCTCCTATTGAAGGAATCAGGATCATCTTGTAGTTGAGGTAGTTTGAAGATTTCTCTTATTTTGTCCAGATGGAAGTACATAACTTTCCCTCTGACCATGGTTCTGTGGGTATGGTAAGCGGTTCCAGTCATTCTTTGCTTATCTGTTAGCCACAGATTTGAGTAGAATTCCTGAACCATGTTCCTTCCAACCTTTGTCTCAGGATTGGTCAGAACTTCCCAACCTCTGTTTCGAATTTGTTCTTGGATCTCCGGATATTCATCTTCTTTCAGATCAAATTTAACTTCCGGGATCACTGACCTCAGACCCATTATTTTGTGATAATGGTCTTCATGTTCTTTGGTTAAGAACTTCTCTTCATTCCAAAGATTCTTTGGATTAGTCTCTTTCTTTCCTCTTGAGTTGGTTTGTTTTCCCTTAGGAGCCATGATCTTGATAGATCTTAGCTTAGTGATCACGGAAAAGCACACCAAACTTAGAGGTTTTGCTTGTCCTCAAGCAAAAAGAAAAGAAAGAAGAGAAGAGAGAGAGAGAGAGAGAGGAAATTCGAATGGTGTGAGGAAGGAGGGGTGAGGAATGTTCATTTATAGAGTGGGGGGAGGAGAATTTCGAAAACAAAAGAGAGATTTGAAAGGAAATTTGAAAAGATTTTAAAAAAAATTTGAGAAAAGGGTGAGTTTTTGAAGAAGATTTGAGATTATTTTGAAATAGATTTGAAGAATGGTTTTGATTTGTGAAGATTTTAAAGTGAATGATGAAGGGTTGAAGTGCATTTATGTAGAAGATTATGGGTAAAAAGAGGAAAGTTTGAAAAAATTTGAGTTGAAAACAAAAATGTGGTCCCCCCACCTTTCTGGCGTTAAACGCCCAGAATGGCACCCATTCTGGCGTTTAACGCCCACTTGGCACCCTTTTTGGGCGTTTAACGCCCAGCCAGGTACCCTGGCTGGCGTTAAACGCCAGAAAACCTTCCTCACTGGGCGTTTTTCTGAACGCCCAGTGATGCTGCACACCTGGCGTTAAACGCCCAGAATGGTACCCATTCTGGCGTTTAACGCCCAAAATGCACCTTACTGGCGTTTTTTCGCCAGTAAGCTCATTTTCTCTGCTTTTTGAGCTGAATCCTTCTGTAACTCTGTGAATTCCTTCATTTTTGATATTTGCCTCTGTAAGAACAAATCATATAACCTACTAATGACTGGGTTGCCTCCCAGTAAGCGCTTCTTTACTGTCTTTAGCTGGACTTCCACTGAGAATCACTCAAGTCTCAGTTTTGAGCACTCCTGCTCAAAGTTTCCTTCAAGATAATGTTTGATTCTCTGTCCATTAACAATGAACTTCTTATCAGAATCAATATCCTGAAGCTCAACATATCCATATGGTGACACTCCTGTAATCACATATGGACCCCCCCAACGGGATTTGAGTTTTCCTGGAAACAGTTTGAGCCTAGAGTTGAAGAGCAGAACTTTTTGTCCTGGCTCAAAGACTCTGGTTGACAATCTCTTGTCATGCCACTTCTTTGCCTTTTCCTTATAAATTTTTGCATTTTCAAAGGCATTGAGTCTGAACTCTTCTAGCTCATTTAGCTGGAGCAGTCTTTTCTCACCAGCTAACTGTGCATCCATGTTTAGGAATCTGGTTGCCCAATAGGCTTTATGTTCCAGTTCCACAGGCAAATGACAGGCCTTCCCATACACCAATTGGTATGGGGAGGTACCTATAGGAGTCTTGAATGCTGTTCTGTATGCCCACAGAGCATCATCCAAGCTCTTTGCCCAATCCTTTCTTCGGGACATTACAGTCCGTTCTAGGATTCTTTTTAGCTCTCTGTTAGAGACTTCTGCTTGCCCATTTGTCTGTGGATGATACGGAGTTGCCACTTTATGGCTAATTCCATATCTAACCATAGCAGAGTATAGCTGTTTATTGCAGAAATGAGTGCCCCCATCACTGATTAGCACTCTGGGGACGCCAAATCTGCTGAAAATGTTCTTCTGGAGGAATTTCAGTACGGTCTTAGTATCATTAGTGGGTGTAGCAACTGCTTCTACCCACTTAGATACATAGTCCACTGCCACCAGAATGTAAGTGTTTGAGTATGATGGTGGGAATGGCCCCATGAAGTCAATTCCCCATACATCAAACAGCTCTATCTCTAATATCCCTTGTTGAGGCATGGCATATCCATGAGGCAGGTTACCAGCTCTTTGGCAACTGTCACAGTTACGCACAAACTCTCGGGAATCTTTATAGAGAGTAGGCCAGTAGAAGCCACATTGGAGGACTTTAGTGGCTGTTCGCTCACTTCCAAAGTGTCCTCCATACTGTGATCCATGGCAGTGCCATAGGATCCTCTGTGCTTCTTCTCTGGGTACACACCTGCGGATCACTCCGTCAGCACATCTCTTAAAGAGATATGGTTCATCCCAGAGGTAGTACTTGGCATCTGAAATTAATTTCTTTCTCTGCATGTAACTGTACTCCTTGGGTATGAACCTCACAGCTTTATAGTTTGCAATGTCTGCAAACCATGGAGCTTCCTGAATGGCAAATAGTTGCTCATCTGGGAAAGTCTCAGAAATCTCAGTAGAAGGGAGGGACGCCCCAACTACTGGCTCTATTCTGGACAGATGATCAGCTACTTGATTCTCTGTCCCTTTTCTGTCTCTTATTTCTATATCAAACTCTTGCAGAAGCAACACCCATCTGATAAGCCTGGGTTTTGAATCCTGCTTTGTGAGTAAGTATTTAAGAGCAGCATGGTCAGTGTACACAATCACTTTGGATCCTACTAGGTAGGATCTAAACTTGTCAATGGCATAAACCACTGCAAGTAATTCTTTTTCTGTGGTTGTGTAATTTTTCTGTGCATCATTTAGAACACGACTAGCATAATAAATGACATGCAGAAGTTTATTATGCCTCTGTCCCAACACTGCACCAATGGCATGATCACTGGCATCACACATTAATTCAAATGGTAATGCCCAATCTGGTGCAGAGATAACTGGTGCTGTGACCAACTTAGCTTTCAGGGTCTCAAATGCCTGCAGACACTCATTATCAAAGATAAATGGAGTGTCAGCAGCTAGCAGATTACTCAGAGGTTTGGCAATTTTCGAAAAATCCTTGATAAACCTTCTGTAAAATCCTGCATGTCCCAGAAAGCTTCTGATTGCCTTAACATTGGCAGGTGGTGGTAATTTTTCAATTACCTCTACCTTTGCCTTATCCACCTCTATTCCCCTGCTTGAAATTTTGTGCCCAAGGACAATTCCTTCAGTCACCATAAAGTGACATTTCTCCCAGTTTAAAACCAGGTTAGTCTCTTGGCATCTTTTCAGGACAAGTGATAGGTGGTTAAGACAGGAGCTGAATGAGTCTCCATATACTGAAAAGTCATCCATGAAGACTTCCAGAAATTTCTCTACCATATCTGAAAAGATAGAGAGCATGCACCTCTGAAAGGTTGCAGGTGCATTGCACAGACCAAAAGGCATTCTCCTATAGGCAAACACGCCTGAAGGGCAGGTGAATGCTGTTTTCTCTTGGTCCTGAGGGTCTACTGCAATTTGGTTGTAGCCTGAATAGCCATCCAAAAAGCAGTAATAATCATGGCCAGCTAGTCTTTCTAGCATTTGGTCTATGAATGGTAAAGGAAAATGATCCTTTCTGGTGGCTGTATTGAGCCTTCTGTAGTCAATACACATGCGCCACCCTGTGACTGTCCTTGTGGGAACCAGTTCATTTTTTTCATTATGAACCACTGTCATGCCTCCCTTTTTGGGAACAACTTGGACAGGGCTCACCCAGGGGCTATCAGAAATAGGATAAATGATCCAAGCCTCTAGTAATTTAGTGACCTCTTTCTGCACCACTTCCTTCATGACAGGATTTAGCCTCCTCTGTGGTTGGACCACTGGTTTGGCATTATCCTCCAATAGGATCTTGTGCATGCATCTAGCTGGGCTAATGCCCTTAAGATCACTTATGGACCACCCAAGAGCTGTCTTGTGCGTCCTCAGCACTTGAATCAGTGCTTCCTCTTCCTGTGAATTTAAAGCAGAGCTTATAATCACTGGAAAAGTGTCACCCTCTCCCAGAAATGCATATTTCAGAGATGGTGGTAGAGGTTTGAGTTCAGGTTTGGGAGGCTTATCCTCCTCCTGAGGAATTTTCGAAAATTCCTTTACTTCCTCTAGTTCTTCTTGATCAGGTTGAGCATCTTTGAAGATGTCCTCAAGCTCTGATTCTAGGCTTTCAGCCATATTGATCTCTTCTACCAGAGAATCAATAATGTCAACGTCCATGCAGTCCTCTGGTGTGTCTGGATGCTGCATAGCTTTCACAGCATTCAACTTGAACTCATCCTCATTGACTCTCAGGGTTACTTCCCCTTTATGTACATCAATGAGAGTTCGTCCAGTTGCTAGGAAAGGTCTTCCTAGAATGAGAGTTGCACTTTTGTGCTCCTCCATTTCCAGCACCACAAAGTCAGTTGGAAAGGCAAATGGCCCAACCTTGACAATCATGTCCTCTATTATGCCTGATGGGTGTTTAATGGAACCATCAGCAAGTTGGAGGCATATCCTGGTTGGTTTGACTTCTCCAGTCAACCCAAGCTTTCTGATAGTGGATGCAGGTATTAGATTGATGCTTGCTTCAAGATCACATAGGGCTATCTTGGTGCAGGCGCCTTCTAATGTGCAGGGTATCATAAAGCTTCCAGGATCTTGAAGCTTTTCTGGTAAGCTTTTCAAAATGACTGCACTGCATTCTTCAGTGAGAAACACTTTTTCAGTTTCTCTCCAATTCTTCTTATGGCTTAAGATCTCTTTCATGAACTTAGCATAAGAGGGTATTTGCTCAAGTGCCTCTGCAAACGGAATCTTTATTTCAAGAGTCCTTAGATAGTCTGCAAAGCGGGCAAATTGCTTATCCTGTTCCGCTTTGCGGAGTTTCTGAGGATAAGGCATCTTGGCTTGATATTCTTCAACCTTAGATGCTGCAGGTTTATTCCTTATAGAAATGGTTGAAGAGGCCTTGTTAGGGGGATAATCATCAGAACTCTCAGGTGCCTGATTCTCCTTGGGCGTTTGAACGCCAGGAGTGGATGAAGTTTGGGCGTTAAACGCCAACTTCTCCCCCTTTTCTGGCGTTTGAACGCCAGAACTGGGCAGGGAATGGGCGTTTAACGCCAGCTTTCCTCCCTGTTCTGGCGTTTGAACGCCAGTATTGGGCAAGGAATGGGCGTTTAACGCCAACTTTCCTTCCCTTTCTGGCGTTTGAACGCCAATAATATTCCTCTGGGCTCTTACTGTCCTCAGAGGGATTTTGAACAGTGGCTTGGTCATCCTCTGTCAACTGTTCCTTAATTGACTTCTTGCTCTTTTGAGCAGTGGCATTCAGTGTTTTCCCACTCCTCAGTTGAACTGCTTGACATTCTTCTGTTATTTGTTTAGATATTTGCTGTTTTGCTTGATTCAACTGCAGTTCTATGCTCTTGTTAGCAACCTTAGTATCATGGAGCATTTCTTTAAATTCTGCTAACTGTTCTGTCATCAGGAGCAATTGTTGATTAAGCTCATTCATCTGTTCTTGAGGATCAGGATCATTGACTACTGCCATGACCTCTTCTTGTGGAACGAATTCCTTGCTAGAATATAAGTATTGGTTTCTAGCAACAATGTCTATAAGCTCTTGAGCTTCTTCAATTGTCTTTCTCATATGTATAGATCCACCAGCTGAGTGGTCTAAAGACATCTGAGCTTTTTCTGTAAGACCATAGTAGAAGATGTCTAACTGTACCCACTCTGAAAATATTTCAGAGGGGCATTTTCTGAGCATACCTCTATACCTCTCCCAGGCATCATAAAGGGATTCATTATCCTCTTGTTTAAAGCCTTGGATGTCCAGCCTTAGCTGTGTCATCCTTTTTGGAGGGTAAAAATGATTCAGGAATTTTTCTGATAACTGTTTCCATGTCTTTATGCTTGCTGTAGGTTGGTTATTCAACCACCTTTTTGCTTGATCTTTTACAGCAAATGGAAACAGTAACAGTCTGTAGACATCCTGATCTACCTCTTTATCATGTATTGTGTCAGCAATTTGTAAGAACTGTGCCAGAAACTCAGTAGGTTCTTCCTCTGGAAGACCGGAATACTGGCAATTTTGCTGCACTATGATAATGAGTTGAGGGTTTAGCTCAAAGCTGCTTGCTTTGATGGGAGGTACACAGATGCTACTCCCATATGCAGCTGTATTGGGGTTGGCATAGGACCCCAGAGTCCTTCTGGACTGGTTAATTCCACTTAAGTCCATAATGGACAAAAGGGAAATGATAATAATTGCAAAGAGATAAATTTTGTTTGTTTTTTTTTTTTTGAAATAACCGAAAAATAAAAATAAAAACAAAAAGGAAATTTAAAATAAAAATTCGAAAATCAAAAGGAAAATAAAATAAGATTTCGAAAATTAGAAAGAAAATAAGATCAAAGCAAATTGAGAACTGAATCAATTAGTTAATTAAAAAGATTTTGAAAACAGCAATTAAGAAGATATGATTGAAAAGTTTTTATGAAAAAGATTTGATTTTTTTAAAAAGAGGAAAGAGAAAAACACAAAATGACACCAAACTTAAAATTTTAGAAAATCAAACACTATTTTTTCGAAAATTTTAAAGGAAAAACACAAAGAGGACACCAAACTTAGAACTTTTATGAATCAAAAAGGGACTAAGAACATGCAAAAATCGAAAATCAAAAAGAAAAACAAAAGTATGCAAATGACACCAAACTTAAAATATGAAACTAGACTCAACTAAAAGACTCTAAACCAACAAAAATAAAACAGTCCTAATCTAAGCAACAAGACAAGCCGTCAGTTGTCCAAACTCGAACAATCCCCGGCAACGGCGCCAAAAACTTGGTGCACGAAATTGCAATAACACTTTTGCAACCCAGCACAACTAACCAGCAAGTGCACTGGGTCGTCCAAGTAATACCTTGCGTGAGCAAGGGTCGATCCCACGGAGATTGTCGGCTTGAATCAAGCTATGGTTATCTTGTAAATCTTAGTCAGGATATCAGAAATTATCAGGATTAATTGTGAAAAGCAAAAGAACATGAAATGGTTACTTGTTTTGCAGTAATGGAGAATAGGTTGAGGTTTGGAGATGCTCCATCTTCTGAATCTCTGCTTTCCTACTGTCTTCTTCATCAAACACGCAAGTCTCCTTCCATGGCAAGCTGTGTGTAGGGTTTCACCGTTGTCAGTGGCTACCTCCCATCCTCTCATAGGAACGATTCCTAATGCCCTGTCACGGCACGGCATTCCATATGTCGGTTCTCAATCAGACCGGAGTAGAATCCAGTGATTCTTTTGGCGTCTGTCACTAACGCCCCGCCTTCAGGAGATTGAAGCACGTCACAGTCATTCAGTCATTGAATCCTACTCAGAATACCACAGACAAGGTTTAGACCTTCCGGATTCTCTTGAATGCCGCCATCAGTCTAGCTTATACCACGAAGATTCCGATAAAAGAATCCAAGAGATAACTACTTAATCTAAGGTAGAACAGAGGTGGTTGTCAGGCACATGTTCATAGTTGAGAATGATGATGATTGTCACTGATCATCACATTCATCCGGATTAAGAACAAGTATTATCTTAGAATGGAAGCAAGCATGATTGAATGAGAAACAGTAGTAATTGCATTAATCCATCAAGACACAGCAGAGCTCCTCACCCCCAACCATGGGGTTTAGAGACTCATACTGTAGAAGAAAACGTGTACAATGTCATAAGGTCGCATTCCGTACTGATACAATGTCAAAAGATCCTATAAGTAGTAAACTAGTATCCTAAGGTTTACAGAAATGAGTAAATGACAGAAAAATCCACTTTCGGGCCCACTTGGTGTGTGCTTGGGCTGAGCATTGAAGCTTTTATGTGTAGAGACGTTTTCTGGAGTTAAACGCCAGTTCTCATGCCAGTTTGGGCGTTTAACTCCAAGTTTTATGCCAGTTCCGGCGTTTAACGCTGGAATTTCTGAGGCCGGATTGCTACGCAGGTTTGGGCCATCAAATCTTGGGCAAAGTATGGACTATTATATATTGCTGGAAAGCCCTGGATGTCTACTTTCCAATGCCGTTGAGAGCGCGCCAATTGGGCTTCTGTAGCTCCAGAAAATCTACTTCGAGTGCAGGGAGGTCAGAATCCAACAGCATCTGCAGTCCTTTTCAGTCTCTGGATCAGATTTTTGCTCAGAACCTTCAATTTCAGTCAGAAAATACCTGAAATCACAGAAAAACACACAAACTCATAGTAAAGTCCAGAAAAGTGAATTTTAACTAAAAACTAATAAAAATATAATAAAAACTCAACTAAAACTACCAAAAACATACTAAAAACAATGCCAAAAAGCATATAAATTATCCGCTCATCAGGTTTTATGAAGGATGGATGTGAGTGGTGAAGAGAAAGATGGGATTTGATAGGTAAAGGGGTTTTGGGGAAGAGGTAATGAGGTGATTGGTGAATGGGGGAAGAAGAGAGAGAGTGGTGGTGGGTAGGTGGGGGTCCTGTGGGGTCCACAGATCCTGTGGTGTCAAGGAAAAGTCATCCCTGCACCAAATGTTGCTCAAAATCACGTTTTGAGCCATTTCTGGCGTTAAACGCCGGGCTGGTGCCCATTCCTGGCGTTTAACGCCAGGTTCTTGCCCTTTTCTGGCGTTTAACGCCAGTCTGGTGCCCCTTTCTGGCGTTAAACGCCCAGAATGGTGCCAGACTGGGCGTTAAACGCCCAACTGCTAGCCTCACTGGCGTTTAAACGCCAGTGAGTTCTTCCTCCAGGGTGTGCTATTTTTCTTCCTGTTTTTCATTCTGTTTTTGCTTTTTCAATGGATTTTGTGACTTCTTATGATCATCAACCTACAAAAGACGTAAAATAACAAAGAGAAATATATAAAATATAATCATTGGGTTGCCTCCCAACAAGCGCTTCTTTAATGTCAGTAGCTTGACAGAGGGCTCTCATGGAGCCTCACAGATACTCAGAGCAATGTTGGAACCTCCCAACACCAAACTTAGAGTTTGAATGTGGGGGTTCAACACCAAACTTAGAGTTTGGTTGTGGCCTCCCAACACCAAACTTAGAGTTTGACTGTGGGGGCTCTGTTTGTCTCTGATTTGAGAGAAGCTCTTCATGCTTCTTCTCCATGATGACAGAGGGGTATCCTTGAGCCTTAAACACAAAGGATTCTTCATTCACTTGAATGATCAGTTCACCTCCATCAACATCAATCACAGCCTTTGCTGTGGCTAGGAAGGGTCTGCCAAGGATGATGGTTTCATCCATGCACTTCCCAGTCTCTAGGACTATGAAATCAGTAGGGATGTAATGGTCTTCAACTTTTACCAAAACATTCTCTACAAGTCCATGAGCTTGTTTTCTTGAGTTGTCTGCCATCTCTAGTGAGATTCTTACAGCTTGTACCTCAAAGATCCCTAGCTTCTCCATTACAGAGAGAGGCATGAGGTTCACACTTGACCCTAAGTCACACAAAGCCTTTTTGAAGGTCATGGTGCCTATGGTGCAAGGTATTGAAAACTTCCCAGGATCTTGTCTCTTTTGAGGTAATTTATGCCTAGACAAGTCATCCAGTTCTTTGGTGAGCAAAGGGGAGTCATCCTCCCAAGTCTCATTTCCAAATAACTTGTCATTTAGCTTCATGATTGCTCCAAGATATTTAGCAACTTGCTCTTCAGTGACATACTCATCCTCTTCAGAGGAAGAATACTCATCAGAGCTCATGAATGGCAGAAGTAAGTCCAATGGAATCTCTATGGTCTCATTTTGAGCCTCAGATTCCCAGGGTTCCTCATTGGGGAACTCAGAGGAGGTTGATGCATGCCCATTGAGGCCTTTCTCAGTGGCGTCCACCTCCTCTCTTTCCTCTCCAAATTCGGCCATGGTTATGGCTTTGCACTCTCCTTTTGGATTTTCTTCTGTATTGCTTGGAAGAGTACTTGGAGGGAGTTCAGTAATTTTCTTGCTCAGCTGTCCCACTTGTGCCTCCAAATTCCTGATGGGGGACCTTGTTTCAGTCATGAAACTTTGAGTGGTTTTGATTAGATCAGAGACCATGGTTGCTAAGTCAGAGGGGTTCTGCTTAGAATTCTCTGTCTGTTGCTGAGAAGATGATGGAAAAGGCTTGCCATTGCTAAACCTGTTTCTTCCACCATTATTGTTATTGAAACCTTGTTGAGGTTTTTCTTGATTCTTCCATGAGAAATTTGGGTGATTTCTCCATGAAGAATTATAGGTGTTTCCATAGGGTTCTCCTAGGTAATTCACCTCTTCCATTGAAGGGTTCTCAGGATCATAGGCTTCTTCCTCAGATGAAGCATCCTTAGTACTGCCTGGTACATTTTGCATTCCAGACAGACTTTGAGAAATCAAATTGACTTGTTGAGTCAATATCTTGTTCTGAGCCAGTATGGCATTCAGAGCATCAATCTCAAGAACTCCTTTCTTCTGACTTGTCCCATTGTTCACAGGATTCCTTTCAGAAGTGTACATGAATTGGTTATTTGCAACCATTTCAATTAGCTCTTGAGCTTCTGTAGGCGTCTTCTTCAGATGAAGAGATCCTCCAGCAGAGCTATCCAAAGACATCTTGGATAGTTCAGAGAGACCATCATAGAAAATACCTATGATGCTCCATTCAGAAAGCATGTCAGATGGACATTTTCTGATCAATTGTTTGTATCTTTCCCAAGCTTCATAGAGGGATTCTCCATCCTTCTGTCTGAAGGTTTGGACTTCCACTCTAAGCTTACTCCATTTTTGAGGTAGAAAGAACTTTGCCAAGAAGGCATTGACTAGCTTTTCCCAAGAGTCCAGGCTATCTTTAGGTTGAGAGTCCAACCATATTCTAGCTCTGCCTCTTACAGCAAAAGGGAATAGCATCAGTCTGTAGGCCTCAGGGTCAACCCCATTAGTCTTGACTGTGTCACAGATTTGCAAGAACTCAGCTAAAAACTGATGAGGATCTTCCATTGGAAGTCCATGGAACTTGCAATTCTGTTGCATTAGAGAAACTAATTGAGGCTTAAGCTCAAAGTTGTTTGCTCCAATGGCAGGGATAGAGATGCTTCTCCCGTAGAAATTGGGAGTAGGTGCAGTAAAGTCACCCAGCACCTTCCTTGCATTGTTGGCATTGTTGTTGTTTTCTGCTGCCATGTGTTCTTCTTCTTTGAAGAATTCGGTTAGGTCCTCTACAGAGAGTTGTGCCTTAGCTTCTCTTAGCTTTCGCTTCAAGGTCTTTTCAGGTTCAGGGTCAGCTTCAACAAGAATGCCTTTGTCTTTGTTCCTGCTCATATGAAAGAGAAGAGAACAAGAAAATATGGAATCCTCTATGTCACAGTATAGAGATTCCTTGAGGTGTCAGAGGAAAAGAAAAATAGAAGAAAGAAGAAGGAGAATTCGAACTTGATTAGATAAAGTTCGAATTGTGCATTAAGAAGGAGTAGTACTCCATAAATAGAAGGATGTGGGAGGAAGGAAGAGAATTTTCGAAAATTAATTAAAAAGATGTCAAAAACATTTTGAAAAATTGATTGATAATTTTCGAAAATTCAAAGTGAAAAGAAATCAAGTGATTTTTGAAAAAGATTTTGAAATTAGAAGTTAGAAAGATTTGATTGAAAACTTATTTTGAAAAAGATGTGATTAAAAGGACATGATTGAAAAGATTTGATTAGAAAACAATTTTAAAAGATATGTTTTGAAAACAATTTTTAAAAGATTTAATTTTGAAAATTAATGACTTGCCTAACAAGAAAAGATATGATTCAAACATTAAACCTTTCTCAACAGAAAAGGCAACAAATTTGAGATGTTCAATCAAATCATTAATTGTTAGTAAGTATCTTTGAAAAAGGAAAGAAATTGATTTTGAAAACATTTGATTGAAAAGATATGATTTGGAAAAGATTTGATTTTGAAAAACTTTGAAAACTTGAAAAAATTTGATTTGAAAAACAAAATCTTCCCCCTTGCACCATCCTGGCGTTAAACGCCCAGAATGGTATACATTCTGGCGTTTAACGCCCAAAATGCTACCTCTTTGGGCGTTAAACGCCCAACCAGGTACCCTGGCTGGCGTTTAAACGCCAGTCTGTCTTCTTCACTGGGCATTTTTGAATGCTCAGCTTTTTCTGTGTAATTCCTCTGCAGTATGTTCTGAATCTTCAATTCTTTGTATTATTGACTTGAAAGGACACAAATTAAAAATATTTTTGGATTTTTAATAATCAAAATGCAACAAGAATCAAATAACAATGCATGCAAGACACTAAACTTAGCAGTTTGTATACTACTGACACTAATAAGAATGCAAATGAGACACATAAACACTCAAGTCAAGAGAATTCAAAGATCAGAGTAAGAAATCATCAAGAATTACTTGAAGATCCTTAAGACACATGAATGAATGCATGCAATTGACACCAAACTTAAGATGAGACACTAGACTTAAGCAAGAAACATCAAATATTTTTGGTTTTTATGATTTTGTGAAATTTTTTTGTGCTTTTCGAAAATTAAGTGGAAAAAGATATCAAAATTCTTAATGAGAATTCCAGGAATCAGTGCAATGCTAGTCTAAGACTCCGGTCCAGGAATTAGACATGGCTTCACAGCCAGCCAAGCTTTCAAAGAAAGCTTCGGTCCAAAACACTAGACATGGCCAAAAGCCAGCCAAGCCTTAGCAGATCACTGCTCCAAAAGCAAGATTGATAAAAATCAACAAGCTTCTGTGATGATAAGTTGAAACCTCGGTCCAATGAGATTAGACATGGCTTCTCAGCCAGCCAGATTTCAACAAATCACCATGAAACTCTAGAATTCATCTTCAAGAATTTCGAAAAAAAGATAAAATAAAATAAATACCTAATCTAAGCAACAAGATGAACCGTCAGTTGTCCATACACAAACAATCCCCGGCAACGGCGCCAAAAACTTGGTGCACGAAATTGTGATCACTACTTTGTCCATATTCAAATAATCCCCGGTAATGGCTCCAAAGACTTGGTGCTCAATACCATGGCATAAACACAACTTCGCACAACTAACCAGCAAGTGCACTGGGTCATCCATGTAATACCTTACGTGAGTAAGGGTCGATCCCACGGAGATTGTTGCTATGAAGCAAGCTATGGTCACCTTGTAAATCTCAGTCAGGCAAACTCAATTGGGTATAGATGATGAATAAAGCATAAAGATAAAGATAGAGGTACTTATGTATATCATTGGTGAGAGCTTCAGATAAGCGTATGAAGATGCCTTCCCTTCCGTCTCTCTGCTTTCCTACAGTCTTCATCCAATCCTTCTTACTCCTTTCCATGGCAAGCTCGTGTAGGGTTTCACCATTGTCAATGGCTACCTCCCATCCTCTCAGTGAAAGCGATTGCATATGCTCTGTCACAGCATAGCGGAATTCAGCTGTCGGTTCTCGGTCAGGCCGGAATAAAATCCATTGATTCTTTTGCGTCTGTCACTAACGCCCCGCCTGCTAGGAGTTTGAAGCACGTCACAGTCATTCAATCATTGAATCCTACTCAGAATACCACAGACAAGGTTAGACCTTCCGGATTCTCTTGAATGCCGCCATCAGTTCTTGCCTATACCACGAAGATTCCGGTTAAAGAATCCAAGAGATATTCACTAAGCCTCAGATGCTTGTAGAACAAGAGTGGTTGTCAGTCACTTTGTTCATGAGTGAGAATGATGATGAGTGTCACGGATCATCACCTTCATCAAGTTGAAGAACAAGTGATATCTTGGACAAAGAACAAGTGGAATTGAATAGAAGAACAATAGTAATTGCATTAATACTCGAGGTACAACAGAGCTCCACACCTTAATCTATGGTGTGTAGAAACTCCACCGTTGAAAATACATAAGAACAGGGTCTAGTCATGGCCGTGAGGCCAGCCTCCCAAATGATCTAAGATAGCATAAAACTTAAAGATAGCTACCAAGCTGTCTCCCAAATACAATAGTAAAAGGTCCTACTTATAGAAAACTAGTAGCCTAAGGTGTACAAAGGTGAGTAAATGACATAAAAATCCACTTCCGGGCCCACTTGGTGTGTGCTTGGGCTGAGCAGTGAAGCATTTTCGTGTAGAGACTCTTCTTGGAGTTAAACGCCAGCTTTTATGCCAGTTTGGGCGTTTAACTCCCAATTAGGTGCCAGTTCCGACGTTTAACGCTGGAATTTCTTGAGGTGACTTTGGGCGCCGGTTTGGGCCATCAAATCTTGGGCAAAGTATGGACTATCATATATTGCTGGAAAGCCCAGGATGTCTACTTTCCAACGCCGTTGAGAGCGCGCCAATTGGGCTTCTGTAGCTCCAAAAAATCCACTTCGAGTGCAGGGAGGTCAGAATCCAACAGCATCTGCAGTCCTTTTGAGTCTCTGGATCAGATTTTTGCTCAGATCCCTCAATTTCAGCCAGAAAATATCTGAAATCACAGAAAAACACACAAACTCATAGTAAAGTCCAGAAAAGTGAATTTTAATTAAAAACTAATAAAAATATACTAAAAACTAACTAGATCATACTAAAAACATACTAAAAACAATACCAAAAAGTGTATAAATTATCCGCTCATCACCAAGAAGCCAGGGAGTGCTACAACAATAGTCTCAAAAGACCTAACCGTAATGCAAAAGCCTAGGTTCACAATATCGGCAACATGAACAACCAACACATGCTGGCCGACCTTGATCCCAGAGCAGGAACACTGGAAAGGCTGACCCCAACAGAAGACCTAGATAAAATCTATTTCACAGAAAACACGAACAAATTCACATACGTCGCCTCAACATTATCCTCAGAAGAAAAATCATCATTCCGAGCATTCTTACAAAAAAATGCCGACCTGTTTGCTTGGACCCCAGCTGATATGCCAGGCATCGACCCATCCATCATATCACACAAGTTAGCATTAGATCCATCTGTCTGACCTATAGCACAGAAAAAGAGAAATCTCGGCCACAACCGAAAATAGGCTTCCCTAGAAGAAACCAAGAAGCTCATCAACGCGGGCTTCATCTGAAAAATCAAATTCACAACATGGCTGGCGAACGTCGTCATGGTTAAAAAACATAACGGTAAATGGCGCATGTGTGTTGATTTCACCGATCTCAACAAAGCATACCCCAAGGATTCCTACCATTTACCCTCTATTGATTGTTTAGTTGATAATGCCTCTGGTTTTAAGAAACTCAGCTTTATGGATGCATATTCTGGTTATAACCAGATCCAAATGCATCCATCTGATCAAAATAAGACAGCCTTTATTACTGAATATGGAAACTATTGTTATAAAGTCATGCCATTTGGCCTTAAGAATACAGGTGCGATATATCAACGTCTAATGGACAAAATCTTCACCAAACAAATCGGCAGGAACATTGAGGTCTACGTCGACGATATGGTCGCCAAGACAAAGATCAGCAATAATCACCTTGATGACCTCACCGAAATCTTCAGACAGCTAAGAAAATACAACATGCAGTTAAATCCCGAAAAGTGTGCATTTGGTGTTCAAAGCGGTAAATTCCTCGGCTTCATGCTCACTAGCCGAGGTATTGAGACAAATCCAGAAAAATGATGAGCTATTTTAGACATGACAAGTCCACACACCATCAAGGAAGTCCAACGGTTAACAGGGAGACTTGCTGCACTTTCTAGATTCTTACCTTGCCTAGCTTCTAAATTCTCATGTTTTTTCCAAATTTTAAAAAACAAAAAAGCTTTCCAATGGACTGATGAATGCGAACAAGCATTTACAACTATCAAAGAAACTCTTT
The DNA here is from genome assembly GCF_014773155.1 of Arachis stenosperma. NCBI lineage: Eukaryota > Viridiplantae > Streptophyta > Magnoliopsida > Fabales > Fabaceae > Arachis > Arachis stenosperma. The sequence continues at coordinate 16,434,874 of NC_080383.1, read as the reverse complement.
CAAAACCACCAATTTTGCAAACCCCCCTACAAGGGGAGCCATTATTCTTATATTTATTTGTCACTAACTGGCTATAAGCTCCGCTCTTGTCTCAGAAAGAGAAAAGAAACAGTTCCCGATCTATTTTACCAGCAAAACATTATAGAATGCCGAGCTTCGATACCCGAGCATTGAGAAATTGGCCCTCGCCCTTGTTTTTCAGCCAGAAGACTTCGACCATACTTTCAGAGCCATGAAATCCATGCTCGAACAGATCAACCTTTGCGGCAAGTCCTTCAGAAACCTGAGCTGGCTGGCCGACTAGTAAAATGGTCGGTGGAGCTATCAGAATTTGATATCAAGTACAAAGGCCGAGCATCCATCAAATCCCAGTTTTTGGCCGACTTTATTGCCAAATTTTCAGTACCGAGTACAACTGAAGACTACATCGAATGGTCTTTATACGTCGACGGGTCCTCCAACCCACAAGGGTCCGGCCATTACAAATCTAATATAAATCGGCTTTATCATCCATAACTTGGCATTATTCACATTATTACCCAGGAAATTGGCGTTATAGTTCGGCATTGCAGTCGTTACTCAGCAATTTACGTCATTAATCGGCATTACAGTTACTAATCAACAATCAATGTCATTTATTAAAAAGTGACGTTACAAATCAGCTTAACGGACTGCTTCACAAAAGTGAAATGTCCAAACCCTTATTATTGCTCTTTAATACAGGCAATAAAGCAGGAACATAACTGATTTATATATTATCACCTATAAAAAGGTATGATCTCCTATCCTAAAGGACACATTGAATTCTCAATACTAACTTAAGCTTCAGAGTGCCTTTGCAGGTACACTCCCCCCTGTTTCTTGCTCAACGCTCTACGCGATTAGACACCCTCTTGGAGTAAAGCTCAGATTATCATAAGGCTTAAAGGTCGGCACCGAAGATAATAACTCGACGTCGACTCCCAGAGACTGAGCTCTCCCTCCAGGTATCCATACAAGAACATGGTGCATACTACTGTGATTTCTGTGTGAAACATATAACTAATGTCACTCCGAAGTAAAAAAAAAATTGTTCAAAATATTTTTTTATTTTGTGTTGTGGATCTTTTATAAGAATAATGTTTCATGTTATTATTCATTTTGAAACATTATTTTTTTTCGATTATGCAGATTTAAAATTAAAATAACACTTGAAGATCATAGTGGGGAGGGTATTTTTGTTCTCTTTAATCGGGAAGCATCTTATTTGTTTAAGAAATCATGCGCTGACCTGTTTACTGAGGTTCAAAAAGACGCAAGTGTATGTTTTTAGTTTTCTTTTGTGTGTTGTTCACTTTATGTGGTTCATTTTTTTTATAGTTATATTCTTTATTTTGGTTGATATGTGTTACTCAATCTGTGTATTTCTTATCTATTACCTTGAAAATAGTCTATATGTGGGAATACTTATCCTCCCATATTTAAGGGCTCGTTGGAAAAAAGTTGCTGCTGAAGGTTGATACCAAATGTGTCGAACTTGATAAATTTTTTGGCATTTTCTGAGTTAGGAGAGTATGTGATGATCTCACCATTATATATTGTTATGTTTAAACTTTTTGATTATGATGCTGATGATGAGTCTACTCTAAAAAAAGTTATATATACATATAAGTATTTTTAGATTGTGTAAATTTATGTTTTTTTTTGTATTGTGCTATAGTAAACTTTTTTTATGTTCTTTTTTATTTTTTAACTCTCATGCTATATGAAGTTCTTTTTTATTTTTTAACTCTTATGCTATATGAATAGGAGCCTGAAAAAATCTGTGCCATGTGAAGAAGGGGATACTAATATTAAGAAGGAGTCATCAAGCACTTCTATTAAAAGTGACAATGTTACTGCTGAGTCTTCTGGGATTTTATCTAAATCCCCAGTTCTTATGGATTTTCTAACTGAAAAATAACCTGATGTTTCTGGAGGGATTGAGATTGCTGCTTTAATTAATGATGAAAATAGAAAAGTTGAGAAAACACCCGAGAATGATATCCTTAGTGATGATTTTTTTTTTGAACTGGATATATTGCTTAGCTCACCAGTGAAAGAAACTCAGGTACTATTATAGAATACTTTATTTTCTTTCCTATGTGTGTCGTTTCTAAATGGATTTTTCATTAATTGAGTCATTTTCATACCTTTTGTTAATTCCTATGTCATAGGAGGTGTTCTCCCAAGTTTTAAATGCATGTTTCCATTATGGAGAGAGGGTTATTCATGAAGATCATATTGTCACTTCCAAGGGCAAGAGGAATTTGAATCCCCAATTTGATGAGGTGGCTAATGATGCAAATGGACGTGGGTCCAAGATTGCCAAGGTTGATGGAATTTGATTTAAGTTGCGGAGTTGAGCTGCTGTGTCTAGGTGTAGGTATGTTATATAGTATATCTATAAGTGTTTAGAAAGGCTTATGATTCCAAGTGGATTTAAACTAGCGTGAAGACCCGTGCAAATGCACGGGATTAAAGTTTTGTTAACATTTTAAAAAATAAAATTATTCAATATACTCAGTATATTTTAGAGAAAACTCTCATAACTAATATTAATATTATAGTTTTAAAAAAAATAACCATACTAATTTAATTGTTAATACAAGAGAAGAAAAAAGATAGTCAAATACTTCATATTCATTTACAGCAACTATTCATACCATATAGAAAAAAATTACACAGATTAAATAACAAGTTCACATACTATACATATTTTAAATTTTAGAGCATAAAAAACTTATGTTCCAAAATGTAATACATATCCAAAAGTAACACCAGAAAGTTTCAAATCACCTAAATAATTACTTTCCCATTAATAAGAAAATAAAATATGTCCAACACTGTTCAACATATAGTTCAAAATATGTGTCACACAGAGTAATATATAGGAGGCCTTTTTTTATAAGCTCTAAGATTTTTGAATCAACAACTCTATCTAGCGGTTAGGTAGGGAGTCCAGCTTCAAGGTGATCTTGTCCCCTTCCTTTAAATTGTATACTTTACAACGTTCTTTTCATTCAACCCCAAACTTCCATTCTCCATCTGTTCCTCCACTTTTTAGTGAAAAAAGAATATATTATTACCTACACTGAAAGGTGGACCAGTGATCTTCCAAACCGAACTGTCTCTAGAGAGTTTAAGATATGCAGCAAATTTTCAGAACAGATACTACAATGAATGATTCATAGTTAGGGTAAAGAGAGTATTTTTCTATATAATGAATAACAGATACAGAACCAATATTTAATAACTTTGAAAGAAAAAAAGAAATAACTCTTTTAAGATCAACTTGCCCGTCTAGATTGACTCAAATCCGAATTTGTGATGGTCTTCTGATAATAAACATCTAGAGTGTATCTGATTCAGGATATTTAAACTTGTTAGTCACCACATTAAAAGATATCTATATGTACCACAATTTTAAAATGCAAAATATCAGAAAAAAAGTTGCATCTAGCATTATCCATTGTCAGACAATTTTGTTGTTTCATTACTTTTTTCACTGACTTTCGTTGATGAATTTGTTGCAAGAAACAAATCTATGGGATTATGAGGATCATCCCCTTCCAGTGTGTCATCTTCATCATCATTTTTATCACCATCTGATGAGAACTCATCATCAGATGGTTCAAACTCAGACAACACCATCACATCAGGTAATGAAGGCTCACCATTCTTGTTATATTTTATGTGAAACACTCTATATATGTTATTAAGTATTTTTTGGTCCATACGGTCAGCTATATAAGAGTTACGATCGGGGTGAATCTGAATCGGTTAGTTCATGTGATTCCATAGTGAAATAAAAAAGATTCCGAAATCGACATATCTGAATTGCACAGTTGCCCCTCTATTGACAAAATAGAAAATTCTAATTTGTTCAAAGGAGTTGTTAGTTATAAGCAGCTGATCATTGTTTCTTTTCAGCTGTAGCGCCAAGCAATTATCGAGCTCATCAATCACATAGAAGGTAGACCCTAATTTTCAGTTGTACCTTCTATGTGATTGATGAGCTTGATAATTGCTTGGTGCTATAGCTGAAAAGAAACAATGATCAGCTGCTTATAACTGACAAATCCTTTGAACAAATTAGAGTTTTTTATTTTGTCAATAAAGGGGTAACTATGCAATTCAAATATGTCGGTTTCAAAAATTTTTTTATTTCACTATGAAATCACGTGAATCAACCGATTCAGATTCACCCCGATCGTAACTCTTATGTAGCTGATCGTATGGACCAAAAAATATTTAATAACATATATAGAGTGTTTCATATAAAATATAACAAGAATGGTGAGCCTTCATCACCTGATGTGTTGGTGTTGTCTGGGTCTAGGTCTGAACCATCTGATGATGAGTTCTTATCAGATGGTGATGAAAATGATGATGAAGATGACACACTGGAAGGGAATGATCCTCATAATCTCATAGATTTATCTCGTGCAACGAATTCATCAACGGAGGTCAACAAAGAAAGTAATGAAACAACAGAATTGTTTGACAACGGGTAATGCTAAATGCAACTTTTTTCTTATGTTTTACATTTTAATATCGTGGTACATATAGATATCGTTTAATGTGGTGACTAACAAGTTTAAATATCTTGAATTAGATACACTCCATATGCTTATTATTAGAAGACTATCCCAAATTCGGATTTGAGTCAATCTAAACTGACAAGTTGATCTTAAAAGAGTTATTTCTTTTTTTTCAAACTTATTAAATATTGGTTTTATATCTGTTATTCATTATATAGAAAATATTCTCTTTACCCTAACTATGAATTATTCATTGCAGTATCTGCCCTGAAAATTTGCTGCATATCTTAAACTCTCTGAAGATGGTTCGGTTTGGAAGATCACTGGTCCACTTTCCAGTGTAGGTAAAAATATATTCTTTTTTCACCTTCTGAAAAGTGGAGGAAGAGATGGAGAATGGAAGTTTTGCGTTGAATGGAAAGAATGTTGTAAAATATACAATTTAAAGGAAGGAGATAAGATTACCTTGAAGCTGAACTTCCTACCTCCGCCAGATAGAGTTGTTGATTCAAAGATCTTAGAACTTACAAAAAAAAGTCCTCCTATGTATTATTCTGTGTGACACATATTTTGAACTATATGTTGAACTGTGTTGAACATATTTTGTTTTCTTATTAATGGAAAGTAATTATTTAGGTGGTTTGAAACTTTCTAGTGTTACTTTTGGATATGTATTATATTTTGAAACTTAAATTTTTTATGTTCTAAAATTTAAAATATGTATAATATGTTATATGTAAACGTATTATTTAATCTATATAATTTTTTACTATATAATATGAATAGTTGTTGTAAATAAATATAAAATATTTGACTATCTTTTTTCTTCTCTTGTATTAACAATTAAATTAATATGATTATTTTTTTTAAATTATAATATTAATATTAGATATGAGAGTTATCTGTAAAATATATTGAATATATTAAATAATTTTATTTTTTAAAATGTGAACAAAACTTTAATCCCGTGCATTGCACGGATCTTTACGCTGGTAAATATGAAAAAGAGACATGTAAATGATAAATTTAAAACCCCACACCACACTGAAGGATAAAGAAGGATATTTTTCATTGCAATATTTTTTAGACATTTTGATACATTGAGATGTACATTATATATCTATCAAATGAACACGAACAACATAATGCTTACATTATTGCCAAAATCAGATAGTGCTTGTTTTGGTTTACTCAGAAAGCTAACTGAGAAATGCATGGCTTGAAAGATATCAAGAGAGTGTGTATGCGACTACTTTTACTTGCGCAGTTTAGATTACTAAAGCGTGAAGTTGAGGGAGTGGAAAGTGAAGCATGGCTCTGTTCTTTTTTCACCACCAAACTTGAAACAATTGGACTCCTTCCGGCATGCAGCCGCCACCGATTCCTTCATGCTCTCCGGTCCACACACCAACACTCCAATATTCGATCCACAAGTTTCTTCTTGGAACATGCCAAATATATCTGCCCAATTGGATGATGAAAATCATTGAATGCATATAACAAATCGAAAGAAACAATTGATAGTATAACAACAAAAATACTATTTGTACACTAAAATTAGTTACTAAAATCAGTCACCAATGTATTTGTGTATAAATACATGTGTGATTTAATTTATTTTTAATGTATATTTATATTCCAACATATATTTTATGGGAGCCACTCAGATAAAGGCGTTTAAAACGTCTTTTTTTAAAGATATTTTTTAATAATTAAAATTTAACACATATAATCGATTAAATCGTGTTATTTTTGTCAAAATTAGGCTAGACAAATTGATTTGAGCGAAAAAATGGTGAATCAAATCTTGAACTGGTCTAAATTAATATTATTTTTTATAGAAAATAACTACAATACCTTTATTATAGAAAATTATTAAAATACTCCTATTATATATATATATATATATATATATATATATATATATATATATATATATATATAATATAGAAGTATTTTAGTCATTTTTATAATAGGATATTATAGTCATTTTTTATAAAAAATAATATTAATTTAGAATTTTAGACCAATTCAAGATTTGATTCACTATTTTTTCGGTTAAATCAATTTGTTTAACCTAATTTTGACAAAAATAACATAATTTAATCAATTATATGTATTAAATTTTAATTACTAAAAACATCTTTAAAAAAAGATGTTTTAAGCGTCTTTATCTGAGTGGCTACTGATAGCTAACTTTGGTAGTTGATTTTAGTATACACTTAACATAGTCCTTCTAACAATACACTACCTTTAAAGTTAGGCCTTCCACCGAAGTGGACTTCATGTTCTTCAAGAGCATTCCTAATTTCAGCTGAGCTTAGATCAAGGGGCTTCATGTCTTTCTCAGAGATTGGTTGAATCCCTTTCTTCAGCCTTCTCCATCTAAGAAGAATCGCTACCAAGCCGTTGCATGCTAAAGCTAGGACAAAAGCAGCTATAAGAAGCAGGTCCACAATCCAAGAGGGAGCCTTTTGCTTCGACGAATTCGAATGCTTCCCAGATGGAATTAAAACATGGTTGAAACAGATAAGAAAAATAAGAAAAATGATGGAGCTCATTCCTACGATGGCGGCCATGCAAGACGGACTCTCAGGCCCGTGTACGGCGTAATTTGCACATACCATGTCCAGTTGCAGGGTTCTTACTTTTGAGAATTCATTCAGTAGCTCTTTGATTCCAACCCCTGCTTGTGTTTCTTGAGTCACAAACAACTTCAGATTAAAATGGCAGTTTTCAGTTGAATGGTTGACCAAAAGATGTGAGATTGGATGTAATAGACAAAAGTCCTGTGCCTTCTTGATGACATACACAAGATGAATTCTTGAAGGATATCTACTTTTGCTGCTAGATGAATTGAGTTCTTCCAAAATGCTCAGAAATGGGGTTATTCCACTTCCTCCAGCAACCAGGAGTAGACTGTCATATCTGCAGATATATTTTTTTCCTTTCAATTTTTTAAATTATATTCTATTTTTTTTTCTATTTTTCCACGTTAGAATGTGACTAGACAGTTCAGTTAAGAGTAAAGTAAAATACTAAATTGGTCCTTACATTTGGACATAATTCTATTTTTATTTTTAAAATTTAAAGTGTTATATTTAAATTAAAAAATATTTCATTTAGTTTCAATATAGTACCACTATGAGGTCAAAGTTAAATAATTAATGAAATGTTCTACATGACAGCAATACAAGAACAAGGTAGATAATTTGGAGAACAAGTACAAGCTTTAAGGGCACAAATTAACCGCGGATGCAACAATACATTTATTTATCATTCTTCTTACAATTTAAATGAAATATTTTCTATAGAACTAAAAAGAATGATAAATAAATGTATTGATGTATTCACGGT